>NC_056743.1:687402373-687604873 GCF_019279795.1 Protopterus annectens
AAAAACATTGAAAAAGGCGAAGATATAGCAATTTTATTGGGTGAGCGCTTTCGCTTACAGCTTTTTCCAAACCTCTAAATAGTCTCAACAAAAGCTCATATTTATAAATAAAAGTGGTACAAAGGCCCAAAAATATGGACAATTTTTAAATATTGACAGAACAGGTTCTGCATTAGCATGAATTTTCTGAAGGGAATGAAGTCTGAAACTCAAATGTCTGTCATTACTCTCTAACTTCAGTGTTTAATGTTTTGCCATTTATTTGACAGAAAACCACAATTTTATGAAAAATGGACCAAAAATATGAGGCAAAAATCTGGCCATTCTACGAAAATCTGTACAGTTGAGAGGTATGAGACACACACACACACACACACACACACACACACACACACACACACACACACACACACACACAAAGTTCAAAATAATAAGTGCATGTTTTTTTAATATGTACACTAAAATCTACTAGTACTGCTGACCCCCCCCCCCCCTCATGCACGCATACATGTGGTCTACCCGATTCTGGCTTGCTAATACAGGCAGAACCTGAAAAAAAATTCTTTATCTTGCCCTGAAATCCTACACGATGCAAATCTGCCAGTATTACAATAACAACTTATTACCGATTTAAACTTTTTGCTAACCCTGAATGTATTCTTAGAGGCAGAAATGTTGATGTGATCTTGTTTTCTAAAGTATTTCTTATTATAATGCACTGTTATAGTGGAGCTGGTCATCTCAGTCACTTACAAACTAACCATCAGGCATCTCAGGGGTTGTTATCCAGGCAGCCAAGAGGATGCTTTGCACTCCAGCTAGTACTCTGACAATAACGCCATATTTCATTTGTGAATCTAAACACCACCTCCAGGTTGTGATGTAGGCATTCACTTCACTATGAGGGCCAACTATGCCCACTAAGCCTGAGTATACATGTGCCAATAGAGTTTACCATCACCTGTTTGTACAGCCACACGTACATCCTTCAGTCCCTCCCCACAACTACACGATGACCTTTCAATCCTCAAGAGTTTTTTTTTTGTTTTTTTTTTATTCTTTCAAGTAGCATAATCACTCCAAGTTCTGAAATTTCAGTTCTTAAGACTAACAATCTGGAAGCCCTTTCTCTTATGTACTTGTACTTTTCTGCTTTATTTGTTTATTTATTTACTACACAAGACATTTGTACTTTCATGTGCAATATGAAAAGACTCTTCTTAAACCCGTACAGTTGCAAGACTTTTTCTAACTTCAAAAGACACTGATATCAAGTAATTCTTATAGGTTGAAATTTAAAAAAACAGACTGAACACAAAAAACAAGGATGAAATTTGGAAAGTGGTTTAAAGTGGATTAAACTTGAATGAAAGAGCTAGTTGGTGTCTGGACTTTTGTTGCTGCATGAACCCAAGTTCTAGGATACCTAAGCTTTGACTGCATCATTACATAACAAAAGAAAAGCTAACGTGCTTGACACCAAGACAAGTAAGGCATCAGAGTGTTGTATTTGACCATGAGACAAATATAAAGCATTTACTGTGCCTAGTGTGACGTGGAGGATTGGGTTTCTACAAGCACATTTTGTAATGACTACAGACATAAAGACTGGACTGGAAATAGGAATACAGTCAACAAGATCAATGTAATGAAATTGATGGTAAAAATGTTTAAGCTAACAATATCATTACATGTTTAAAGATGATATCACTGTCAAAATTACAAAGAATTATCTCACTAAAATACACCTTTTTTCCAAACCCTCATAAACTAGCAAAAAGCAGACTGGAGATATTTTCAGCATATCTGAAGAATTTCACTGTCAATAAGATATAAAAGAGGCAATGGCAAGCAAATGGGGAGTTGCCAGCCTGGGAAAATTTTCTCCCCTGAGCAGTCCAAAAATTTATACAACTAGAGCTTTAAGGAAACAAATTTTTTTTGTGTGGGTTTTTTTTTTCTTTTTTTCTCTTTTATTTTTTGGGGAGGAGCAATTTGAATATAGTATTTTCACAGACAGACTCCAAATATTGGGCACCATTTAAAATTTAACATCATTCTCAATTGTTGAGTAAGTACCTGGGGAGGGGCTAATGTTTCATGCTCACTTTCATGATTTTCCATATTGGATTAATGTGGCTGGAGGATATGGATACTATGGAAGGGATATAATAATTTGTGTTAACAGGCACCCAGTATTACTGCTGCACAGGTTAAAACAGCATTTTCCAAGGCCATGAATACAGCTCCTATGGGACCTGACAATATCCCTGGCTGTGTTCTACATGAACTACAGAGTGAAGTGGCACCTTACCTGTGTGCTCTGTTCAAGTACAGTCTCACCTCAGGCTTTGTCCCTACCAAATGGCACACTGCTACAGTTATCCCTCTCCACAAAGGAGGAGTGACTACAGACCCTGAGAACTATTGCCCCATTAGCCTGATGAGTCTGATATGCAAAGCTATGGAACGCATCATCATGGACCTAATAAGCAAGGATATAGGGAATATCCATACTCTGGATCCTACACTGTTTGGTTTTGTGAAGGGTAGATCATGCCTGTTCAACTTGGTCGACTTCTTTGAGTCAGTCACCAAAGCTGTGGATGAAGGCAAAATGGTTCATACAGCCTACCTTGATCTGGCCAAGGCCTTTGATACCATTCCCCACTCAGGAATCATAGAAAAACTCACTAAGCTAGGCATCAACCCCTATATCACTAGGTGGGTTGCAAACTGGCTCACAGACAAAACCCACAGTGTGAAAGTAGCTGACTCCAAGTCAGACTCCAGACCAGTCACAAGTGGAGTCCCACAGGGTTCGGTCCTGGGTCCTCTCCTGTTTGCTATCTACTTCTCTGAAGTCCAGGCCAACATGAAGGGGACTCTGGATGACAAAGTTCGCAGAAGATTGCAAGTTGGGAGCTATTATTAACTCCCCAAGTGATGTTGACATCCTACAGAAAGGCTTCACTGAGACCAACGACTGTTGTTAGAACCATGGCCTTAAGCTCAACGCCAAAAATGTGTAGTCATCCCCCTTGGAAAAACCCCATTCCCTTGAATTACCACATCGATGGTAGTCCACTGAACACAGAAGGCGTTATAACAGATGTGGGAACACAGGTTGACAGCAACCTCTCTTTTGACCACCACATTCCCACTGTGGTCAGAAAGTCCTTTTATGTGGCACATCTCATTACTAAGGGTTTTGAATCCAGGAAGAAAGAGGTCATTGTCTCCCTCTACTCTTCCCTCATTAGGCCAATTATAGAGTACAATGTCCCATTTGGCATGTACCTCACTAGACACCTGCAAAAATTGGAGAGGCCACAACAGTACCTAACAAAGAGGATCCTAGGCCTTAAATACTTGTCTTATATGGACAGACTCAAACTCCAACTATCCTCTGTCTCATATCGCCTACTTAGAGGCAATCTCTGCTTGACTTACAAAGCCATGGCTGACCCAGCTCTGTTAGAAATGCTACATCTAATGAAATCCCAATCCCTCCGCACCACACATTCCAGAGACCTCAACCTCATTACCACAATCAACATGACATGCTGAAGGGACAGGTTCATAACCCAGAGACTGCCCATGCTATGGAACCGACTTCCCATACATGTCAAGCAAAGCACCTCACTGGCCCTCTTCAACAGAAATCTTGATGAGTGGATGGGAAATAGAAAATTCACCCCGGGGATCACTCCAGTGTCTCTACTCGACAGAGGCACTGGGAATTAAGATTGGGTGGCGCGATGCCTGGGTAATCCTATGGGCTAGGCTTGTAAAGGCTCTAGGGCCATTAGCCTAGTGCACACCTATGAAATTAAAAGAAGCACTGCTGATAAACCATGACAGACCTTGGGCTTTTTACTGCCCCATCTCACATGTATCTGGTACCTAGATGTATTGGGGTGTAATATATGTATTTCTTAATATGCAAACTTCTTTTTAGGTATAATAAACAGCTTTAATTCTCTTCCACGTGGAATTTCTTAAAACTAAAAAACTAGGGGGAGGAGGTGGAGGCAGCTTGCTTTTTTCTCTCTCTTTGCCTTGGACTTTGAGCTACCATTGTGTTATTGCTATGGCTTTCCATATGCTGCAGAGACCAATGCTATAAACAACTTTATTCAAGTTAAACAACTTATCTTTTGAAAAGTGAGGCCTTGGGTACACAAACAAGACGTCATGTGTGTTGTTTCTTTACTATTAAGGTTGCTTCAAGTAGTTATGGTGCAAATCTGTTTAGAAACTACAATGTTTAGAGTTCTGATATACTGAACATGTAACCAAAAACACCATGACCCAAAATGCTCCAAAACTTAAATAAAAAAAAAAAAAACGCTAAAGAGAGAAGTCACAGCACACAAAGAGTTTAATAGTTTGAGCGCTTTCGTTCCAGTAGAGCAGGAACTTCCTCAGAAACAATGGAGCAACTGCCTGTACTCCTTAAAAAGCATTAAAGGCACCTTTAAGGCTTTTTAAGGAATGCAGGAAGTTGCTACATTGTTTTGCAACTAAGCTGCGACTGAAAAAGGGCCCCTGTGGTCCAGCTCATGTACTTACACAGCCTAATAAAATGTACGCAAATACTCTGATGTCAGTGAATATGACTTCTATAAAAACTGTCCTCTGTACGTGTGAGAATGTGAGTGGCAGTGTTAGCCACTATTGTCTTATGTTTGCAGTATGGGGGCAAAGAGTGGATCCAAAAGACTTGCGTTTTCTGTCTGAAGCAAAAAGAAGTTCAAATTCAAGCAGCTTATTTCCAGTGCTGACTGGTGAATGCCTACTTGACTGTATTAATGAAATGACCAAATAGTTAATCTTTCTGGGAGGATCACAGCATGGCAGCTCCCCTAACAAGGTGCCATGTGAAACCAGCTTCGCTATCTTGAATTACAGAGCGACTTAGAGCTTTAGCTGCAAAGAGTAATGAATTTTAGAAGCCGTACCTTAAAATGTGGTCTTATTTTTGTTCTGCAGCACTTCATAGAACTCAAGAATGCTCGTAAATTACCATTAAAAGACTGCAACTGGTTTTACATGACATCATTGACTTCTCTCCTCCAACTTCATTCTGGGCAACAAGACGACTCCAACCCTTACCACAAGTGCACCCAGGAATCTCATTGCTGAAAAGTTCAAGAACGTCTCCAAAATGCCATTCCAGTTCATCTCTCCAATCCAATTTCATCTTCAAATGGTTAAGTAGCCATGAAGTAGTAAAGCTTCTTTATTAGGTCAAAGCCTCCTCCGACCCTCTGGTTGGGATACTTCCCAGATTTGTAAAGCCCGCAGAGGACATACGTACACATCAGGATTCTACACTTTCCATAATGTGCTTAACAATCCAAAGAAAGCCTTTATTCTACTTTACAAATGATGACCTAGTGGAAGTTAAAAACTACTGACATACTGCTCTTCTTTATTCACTTGCAAAAGTTCCAGGAGGAATAGTTAGAAGACTTGATTGAAAGGTACCACATCTTTAAGGGAAGTCAACATGGCTTGAGACCTGCTCACAGAGCTGACACTGCCATCACACTGTTACTGAGCAAAATTATTTAAAATGTAAACTATGGCATAGGAGTCACTATCACGTTTCTGTATTTATAGTATTTGATACTACCAGTCAAATACTCTCACCAAGAATCGCCTGACACTGCATGGTTTACTAGCTAGCAAAATTCTCCCAAGCAAATGACTAAGTGAAGATCTCACTGTTCCACTTCTAGTCCCTGCAGTGGTCAGTGTTTGCCCCTTTACCTAATCATGTGCTTATCAATAACATGTAGAGATACAGTGGGGAAACAAACAGGCACAACACAAATGACTGTACTACTCTGCTCAGTTATAAACCAGATTTTAAGCAGGTTTTAATACTAGTGAAACTTTTTAAACATGCATTGTACCATACATGCCTAACAGTTACAACAATGCTATTCTAATCTGTTGTTGAACACTCAAAAAAATCTTTGATGTTCAAAGCCAAAATTATGCTTCAATTGTCCTCTGGAAATTACTACTAGCACTACATAACATAATTACACTACCATGGTGATGGTAAATTTTATAACATACTGTACATTTCTGAACTCATGTTACACTACCATGTTCTGTCATTTAGACAGGGTCAGTAGGTGCTGATTTTAGCGTCTCCTTGAATCACACACCCTTGGGAACACAGGATGAAGTTGGCTAGACTTGTAAGGCCCCTGGGGCAGTTAGTCTAGTAATGTCCTATGATCCTATTTAAAATTAATTCCAGTTAGTTACTGGGATGTTTACATTGAATCAGTTACTACAGCAAAAAACAATGACTGGGTGTAGTATATTGAAGATTTACCCATGGTAGGTGTGATTTAATCATGATGGAGAAACCCAAGTGATTAAACAAAGGCAACCGTGAGTAAATCTTAAATATATCACACCCAGGAGTTGGTTATTGCTATTATGCAATGACATTTACGGAAAAAACTTACCTACATTTCTTAAATAATGTCTGTATAATATTTCTGTGGTGTTCTTCCGCTTTCTTTAGATATCCTGCTGCTTTTTTGATGTATTGCACATGCGTATGGGACTTGCGTTCCCATACTTATGCAGTACATCATTGCTCTGGAAAGGAAGCGATGGAGAAAGGAATATCTCCATTGCTTCTTTATATATTTAAAAAAAAAAACTTTAAAATCCGGACACTTCGGAAGTAAGACAGATGGGGGCAGAAATAACAGAAAATCAGGTACATTTCTTTAGTTTTGCATAACATACGGATTTTCCTTGTATTTCTGCCCTGTCTCTCTCTCGTAACTCTAAACTGTCAGAATTTCAGATTTTGTACTTCTCAACCTGATCTGCAGCAAATATTCATAGAAGAAAGTCAGGGTGACCAGACTTTTTTCTACTGGCATATGCTGGATTTTACAACGGGCACACTGGTTGGACTGACCAATCAGTATGCACGTTTTTGAATGTTAATGGATGATCATTGCATAATTTCTAATATACACCAGTAGGCTGAATGCAAACCTCTTAACTGTCCAGAATTTCACAGAATGCCCAGATTTTTCCCTCATATTTTTGGTCTTTTCCTTGTAAAATATATGATTTTCCGGCAAATCACTGAGGACTGAGGTCACTAAATGACATTTGAGTTTTAGACTTCATATCCTAAAGAAAATGCTTGCTAATGCAGCACCTGTTATTCTACCAACTTTCTAAGTTTACAACATCAATATTTAAAATCAGTTCCCCATTATTTTCTTGGCTTTTTCTAGAATTCTTGCACTAAGAGTTTGAGAGGTATGGCTAAATGTCACTGATACCATCAGTCTACCACATCTGCAGTGCCCAGTCCTATCTAAAAACGTTCCAGTCTTCTTTTGGTCAAACTGAGTCAGCCTAATGCAGGTTAACTCAATTTGAATCTATTTATTCCCAACAGACTAGCCACGCTGTCTCTCCAAAAAAAATAAATAAATAAAATTAAAAAAAAAAAAAAAAAAAAAAAAAAAAACAGGGCTGGCTAATGGTTCTGAACAACATTTGATTTCTATATATGAGTACATAGAAGATACTATAACCATCTGGCTGCCCTTGTGCATCTGAAACCCTACAAAACTGTGACCTTTACAAACTTCCAAGGCTCACTAGACCAAACATATCTGAAGTATTGCCTTCACCTTGAATATGCAAGGACCAAAGGAAAACATATGTCCTTCATCCAGAGGTAACATCTAGGTTCTTACAAGGAACCGTTCCAGTAGAGATCACTTTAAAAATGACCAGTCCTCTATAAACTGAACTAGACTGCCTTCTACAATTACGGAGTTAACCTAAACTTACCCATCAGTTTCAGTCCTCCTCATCTGCTACCTGCATCATACTCTCCTGCCTTCAGTCTTTGCTACCTTTGCTGTTAACAATCTGACTTTACATATCCTTCCCTGTCTTCCAACTACCACTATCATCTCTGTCACTATATACTGATCTGATCGCACTCTGTCACTGTCCTGCTCAGTCTAAGCTTAATGTGCTCACATCAGCTCATCTCTAATATACATAGCAAATCCATGTAATGAGCTAATGCTCACTTTTTCCTAGGTGATTCACTTGTGCTGCAGTGGACATTACCAGCACATACAGTTTCTGATCACTTTGGAGAGTCTTTTTTTTTAAATATGTTTTTTATTCCTTGCTGCCCTCCAACCATGTCTGTTCCAATGACCCCCACCAGTCCATCTGTCCTTCTCTGGGAAACAGCCATTCATAGGAGGCCATCATCTGGACACCTATCACAGTTTCCTGGCTAGTCCAATCCCATGGTTCACCAAGACAGTTGACAGGTTCAACTGCAATACGAGGTTCTCAAACATTCATCCTACCACACACGCTCCCATTAGCTGCAATGTGCATTGCTTGGTCTGCATGCCCTTGTCACAACCCAAATGCTGCTCATGTAACTTACAACAGCAACGAGATTTGCTGCACCTAGGATGGGCAAGCCAGCAGTGCTTACTCACTACCACTATCCCGTCACCTTTTCCTGCATCTGTTTTCTGATATACTAAATTGCTGATTTCACATTATTTATTTGACATTTGTTAACTGGAAAAGTTTGACTTGGAACAATGCCAATTTTCAGCGGAGGCCCTGGGAGAAAGCTCCAGATGCTTGTCTTTGTAACATGGGAGGAATTCTTGAGCATTTAATTTCCAGCATTTTCTCTGAGCAGTATGTCTATGTAGCTGGTGCAAAGTTCATTCGTCTCTGTGGACAGACTATGGTAGAACAGTGTCTTTTGGGCCATGTCCCTTACCTAATTGCCAAAAAAAATTAATAATTAAGCACTCCAGATTCAATGCTTTTGCTTCACACTTGAAGTTACACAAGCATATCTTCAATTTGCCTGTAAAGAAACTTTTGAATGGTACAAAAGTAAATACCTTTTTTATTTGTTAATTTATTTTATTATACTTTACTTGCTTGTTAATTAGGTAAGCCCACTGGACACATAAGTGTGCCTTTTCAAGTGTGACCCAGCAGCTAGGTTGAGACTTGCACAGAATCACAAAGTAGGGAAATGGAGGCTTAGGGAATCAATCCTAGATTACACCTTTCCATAAGTACTGTAGACAGAAATTATAAACAGCATGCAAGAAGGTGTGCTTAATATACATCCATGTCATAGGAAGTAACATGAAGCACAGAAAATGCCTACAAACTACAAACTACCACACTTATCAGTCCAAGCATGTAGATAGTTTCTGTTTACAAATGACTCTCCTTACTCCAGGATTTCAACAGACAAATCTCTGACTACCTTGCAAATGAAGCAAACTATTGCAGAAAAATGAACAAATTTTGCACCAACTGCACAGACGTAATACTCGGACACTCCAGCAAGTAAACATATGCTCAAACTTTACAAAAGTCTGGATTTTTTTTTTCTTCTCCCTGCTTTAAGCTTCCCAAACAGAAGAGCCTCTTTCTTAAGCAGCATCTTTTGATGTTCTCCACAGAAGCATTTTAATTTTCTCTATTCCTAGAGTCCTGCCTGTTCAGACAGCTGTCAAAAAAGTCCAGACCACAACATAAAGTCTATCACTTCTGCAAGAATGAGTGAACTATTCTAAAATCAGTACCTTGGATTGGTAAAGCAGTCTGACAGCAACAAAAGCAGATAGCACTTTATATTTAAAACAATGGAGGCTACACTTACTTCCTCTGATTATATACAAAGGCTGTTTTTAACACTCAAGCATTCTGCTGGCATGTCATACGAGGAAAAGCCAGGGACACCACTTAGTGCTTTCTTTTTTTGTATTTCTTTTTCCTCCTTACCTTGGTGACCATCAAGCACCCCTCTCTCGACTGTCCCACACAACTCATTCATTCTTCCTGCAGGAAGTGAGTGTTGAGCAGCAAGGAGCGCAGATGGTATCCATCCGAGGTCAAGTGGGGTTGTGACTTTAAATTCCTACCCTCCCATACATGCCGGTAACTACTCCAGGGTTCTGGTTGAAATGGGTGTCTGCAAAGGTGTATCATTCACTTCGCTGGGTAATGCAGCCCTCAAAAAGTACAGTTGTGTACACTTACCATAAATGTAGCTGTTCGAGTGTATTCATTGTTGCAGTCATCACACTGTTATCTGCCTCCAGGTAGCCCTCAGTCAGCCCGAATACCAGAGACTTAGTATTTCTGGATCGGTTGCTATCGCTCCAGGTCTGATGTCAGGGGTATAAAAACAGGCAGCAGACGCCATTACATCAGTTTTTCTTGCCTCAAATGTCAGGAGCCAAACAATAGGGAGCTAAGCTATGGTGGAAAACACTCCACCAGTAAAAAACAAATACCAATGCTCCTGCAAAGGGTGAGTATTATACACAGAGAGGAGAGAGAGAGAAGGGGGCTGGAGGGAGGGAAAACAGGACTGCAACAGTGAATACACTCTATCATCTACATTTATGGTAAGTGTACACAAAACCTACCATAAATGTAGATGTCCGAACTGATAGCATCTGCAGTCATAAAAACAACTGGTCCTGTCCCAGGGCAGCCCTTCAGTCCAGCCAGGTCCATTCCAAAGTCCGGGTCGCTTCGTGCTGATGTCGGCTCCCCGACACGTCATCTCTGTTCCGAGGCATAAAGGCATCAGCGCCATATTTTTTTCAGTGTTTCTGTTTCTTGCCCCAGATGCTGTAGGTCTGCTTGAAATGCAAATGCAAAAAAATAATGGTGTAAAAAAACAAAATAAAATAAACAAAAAATATATATCTTGTACATCCATATGAAAGACTTAACCGGAACTGCCTGACCCCAGGGTGTATTAGCTTAGGAGGGTAAACAGGGGAGGAGTGAGGCCTGATGAAGGAATCCAGGAGGGACATGACTGTGCAGTAGGTCCAAAACTGTACATCTACATTTATGGTGGTACAAACATCCTTAACAACTGCATGATGCAATCTTGCAACAATATAACAATCCGGGTAGACCCAATGTTTAGGGAAGAGTGATCAAAGTGGCAAAAGTCCTGTGTTTAGATGAATATAGAGGCAGCAGTGGCAAATTGGCAAATGTATCTGGAATATAGAGGCAAATTATGTATGCTGGCAAATGTGTGCACGGAGGTCTGTGTAGCTGGCTGCAATGTCTTGGTTGCCACTTATGTAAGGTTGTGAAGGTTCCATGGAATCTTGTAGAATGAGGTCTTACAGAATGTGGAATTTTGAATCCATGTTTGAGTAAGTCTGTCGATGCATTTTTTTATCCAAGCTCTTCCTTCTGTTCCCCTTAGCTCGCTACTCCTTCCTGTTGCATTTCTGTCAAAAGCTGGTCAGTGTTTCTGCTAAGTTGTATGTGTCCAAGTAGTAGTAGGAGGGTGTCTATGTTTATCCAAGTTTCCACAGATTCTTCCCCTGTTTGCGGTTTGGGAAAAGAAGGTAGGTAGGTGGATTACCTGTAGAAAGACAAGGCTGGATACTCTGGGAGTATAAATGTATGGTTAAGCCTCATGGATACCCTATCTTGGGAAGAAGATTAGAAGGAAGGCTTCTCCATTAGCCAGTGGTGGAGTAGGAAACCCTCCTGGCTGAGGTTATTGCCAGTAGGAAGGCCGCTCAAAGCATAGATGCTGTAGGTCTTCTGTTGCTGCTGGTTCAAAAGGGTGATAGTGTCAACTTTTCTAGTTTTGGTTTCAAGTTCCTCTGGCTGAGGTGGTGCCCTTGGAGTTTTTAAATTCTTTGAATTGATCTGGAGGAACTGCTATTGTAAAGGATGATGAATGTATCTTGAGGATAAGGAGTACTGATTGATATGTGATGCTAGATACTCCAGAATATGTTTGACACATCTTTTCCTCTTCTTCTTCAATTGACTAACCTTTTTTCCTTTTTGCCCGCATAGTTCCTTCCTGTTGAAGGTCAAGGCCTCAAGGGCTAACCTCTTAATGTCTTTAACTCTTGGGATTAGCTGCTGCTATGTGAGCTGTGTGATGGAGCATGCAGTCAGCTGCAACGCTTGATAGGTTTGGATGCATGATGCTGTAGTTGTTCATAGTTAACATCAAAGCATAATATAATAGTTCAGCCACATTCCCCTCAGCAGTGGTGTGGGTACCCAGTTCTGGCCAGTTTGGAGGAGCTATTTAGCACTCCTTGGATCGCTTGTTCCTTGATTTTAGTAATACCTTGTGTATCAAGAAGGAGGGTGGTGGAATGCATATGCTGTTAGGCCAGAAGAAGCCAGGAGAGCTAATCCACTTTCCATGCTAGTGGGGGTGGAATGCATTCCCATTTTGAGTTGGTGATGAAGAGTTGAGAGGCATCCATCTGCAGCATGTCTGAGGCATTCCCCATTTCTCTGAGATAGTCTTGAAGATGTCCATTTCTAGGGCATCCCATGTGGTTCTGCTAGTGGTTCTGCTTAATATGTCATTCTGAGTATTTTTCCGTACATGTATTGCCTGTAACTGTTGATGCACCACATGTGCCAGGTCTCCACAGCCCAATCCTCTTCTGCATAGGGGAATGACATGATGCCTCCCCTGCCAGTTGATGCACCACATGACTGTGGTTTGTCTGTCCTGGTTGATCCCTGGCCCCACAATCCTTTTGGTCTTGCCTTCTTTGGATTGCCAGTTTTACTGCCAGCATTGTTTTTAGTTGTGATGGTCACTGAAGTTGATCCTGCTCCTTGTCCCTGGTTTGACTGGCATGTTGAGCCATGGGCCCCCATCTGTGGGTCTGAAGCCGCCTGCTTCTTGTGTCTGGCTTGCTTTCAGGCTGGGACTGGCGTGGGGTAGCCCTGGTTTGACTGGCATGTGAACTCCTGTTTGAAGGATGGAATTAGTTAAGCATGCTGTTAGTGGAATTTCTGTTTCTAGGTTGTTAAAGTGTTGGTTTTATAAATTTTAGGCACCACTGTGTTTTTCTCTAAGATTATGCATGATGCCATGATTGCCATATGCATGATGCCATTTCCGCCAAGGCCTGCAGTACTTCTTTTTGTTGTCGCCTATAAGCAAAGAGGAGTTCTTTTGTTTTTCTTTTGTGTTTCTTTTGGTTTTTTTTAGTTAGTTTGCCATTTGTTTGTTGTCCCCTCAATTACCAAGCAATCAGCCTGTTTATGATGGTATCAGCCTTGATTTTTGTATTACTGCTGTGGATCCCAGTGCTTGTAGCAAGTAAATGACCTTTGTTTTGTTGTCCCTTGCTTGCTTTGTTGTGTCCTTGTGCAGGCAGGTAAATTTGAATTCTGTAGTCTGCAGTGGCCTGTAGTCTGATGGGCTGATTACTGATGCCACCCTCTATCTTGTCGGAAGAAGGGCATAAGCCAGCATTTTGAATTTTAAATTGATAATGCCTCTGATCCTCTGAGAAATCTGAGGTATCTCTGGCAGATTTTTCCTAATGGAACTAGCAGGTATGCCCTAGAACTTTCCTTGTTCTGTTGTTACCAACACTCCTTGCCCAGCATCGAAGAAGTTGTAATTATCTGTTGTTTGAATTTTGTATTTATGATGTATGTTGTTAAGGTGGACAGGTCGCAGAATATTTCCTCAACTTTTTTCCTCTTTCTTGAACGCCTAGAATTTCTGGAGTAGAATCCTTCTCGAACGCCTTGTCCGCCCTTTCCATTCAGAGTGCTAAATTTGTTATCTGTTGTGGTATTCTGTTTTTTAAACTTGTTGTTGTTGTAGTGTGTCTGGTTGTTGTCCGTGCTCTGTTGTTACCTTGCCACTGTCGCCCCTGTAGGCTTCCTCTGATCAATTTCGCCTCTGAACGTCTATTCCTGCCCTCCCCTTTGGGATCTTGTGGAGACAGGAAAGGACCAATTTTTGGCAGGCCAGTTCCCTGGCAAAATGCCTGGGTTGAACTCAAAAGTCAGAACTAACCGCTTTTGAACCTCCATTTTCCCTTTCTTTCCATTTTCTTCATTACCTGCTGGGCAGGTGTGTCAAACAAGCTGGTCTTATCCATAGGAGTACCTAAATACTTAGCTTTAACATGATTTGTAAAGCGATGCCTTCTTAGGGCCATGCATGCCTTCTATGAACTGTGCCAGTCATGGCTGAACTAAATAAAGCCAACAGTGCATCATAGTTACATTTTTGTTGTATGTTATTTCAACCTTTCAGATGTTATTTATTTATTCTTATACATACTTTATCAATAGATTCATTCATCGATAGCTTTTGTTAACTGATCAAGCATAAACTCTTGGTATTGTATCATATGACCTGTAGCCAGATTAAAGCTCTAGGCTGGAGTAGTTGAGGAGTAGTAGACCTTGCTCCATCTGACTAATGACCCGTGGTCCCTTCAGAAGGAATAGGGTTTTAGCTGTGGTCGCTGCTGTGCAGAAAGGTCTGTACTATGTTCTTCGTGTTTCACTGTTGCAGCCATCACATATGGGTTGATTCCCAAAGCTGTAGAAAGGGTGGAGGCAGTCAAGTGTTTGGGCTAGCTAGTATGCCCTGCAGGACTGCAGTTGCAAAACCCGCCCCAGATTTGGAAAATATAGGCAGGTGGTAATGCTTGGTGAATGTGTGTACAGAACTCCAGGTAGCAGTCTCCAGAATGTCTCTGGTAGGGACTCTCCTGAGGAATGCTGTGGAGGTAGAAGTTGCCCTAGTGGAATGTGTTCTGACCCCCTGAGTGGTTGGTTTCCCATGGTGTTAGATAGCACACTGTATCCATTTCTGCTACAATTTGGAAATTGGATGTTTTGAAATGGCCTTGCCCTCTGCCCCTGGTGCAAAACGGAGTAATAACTGGTCAGATTTCCTGAAGGGCTTAGTCCTAACCAGGTAGAATTTGAGCTGTCTGTGCATGTCCAAGGAGTGCAGGATCCTTTCCCCTTTATTTTGAGGATTAGGGAAGAAGGTTGGCAAATGGATTGGTTGAGAGCCATGCTGGACACCACTTTGGGTATAAAGGAAGGGTTAGTCCTGAGGGAGACCCTGTCAGCATGAAAAATAATGAAGGGTTCCACAGCCATAAGTGCTTGTAGCTCAGACACTCTTCTTGCTGAAGTGATGGCCAGGAGCAATGCTGTTTTCCAACAGAGGAATTTTAAATCTGCTGACGCTGCAGGCTCAAAAGGGGGCAGTGTGAGATTTTCCAGTACAAAGTTAAGGCCCCAATCAGGGTTGGGTGCTCTCTTTGGTGGCCTTAAGTTGTTTGCCCCCCCCCCCCTCAGGAACTGCTTGATGAGAGGGTGAGAGAATAGGGGTGGCTCAGAGTTGTAATGAGCCGAAATGGCAGAGGCATGGATCTTAATGGAAGAAAAGGATAGGCCTCTGTGGAGTAGACCTGCTAAGTAATCCAGGATTAGAGGCAGGGAGGGCAGAGTTGTGTTGTCTCCTTTGGATTGAACCCAGGAGCAATACCTTTTCCACTTATCAGCACAGGATTTCCTTGTACTGGGTCTTCTGGCTTCAAGAACGACGTCCAGCACCTGCTTGTTTAGGCTGGTTACTGGGGGAGAATTCAAGGAATAAGCCAGGCTGCAAGATTTAGGGTTTGCAGTTGCGGATGCAAGATCTGTCCCTCAGGCTGAGAGAGCAGGGTTAGGTTCTGAGGTAGGTGCCAGGTTGGCACCGGTGACAGGCTGCGCAGGTGTGTGTACCAGTGCTGGCATGGCCAGTCCGGGGCAATCAGAATTGTCCTCTTGGTCTGTCCGGTCTTATCTTGAGCAATACTCTTGAGAGAAGGGGCAGAGGGGGAAAGGCATAGCTGGAGAGATTTACTCACTGGAAGGATAGGGTATCCACTTTCCAGGCCCTGCTGTGAGGTGTTCTGATGCAAAATTTGCTGAGCTGGTGATTGCAGAGGGAGGCAAAGAGATTCACCTCTGGGGTCCTCCATTTCTGAATCAGAAGTCTGAAGGTGCTGGGCTCTAATTACCACTTGTGTGGGTCCAGGAGATTTCTGCTTAAGTCGTCTGCCAGTGAGTTTTGTTTGCCTGGCAGAAATTAAGCTTGCAGATGGACCTACATGTCCAGGGCCATGTTCCACAGGGGCATGGCTGCCTACAGAGAGGGTAAGAGTGGGTCCCCCACTGCTTGTTGATGTACCACATAACTGTGGTGTTGTCTGTTTTTATTAGCAGGTGTCCTGGTGAGAGTAGGGATCTGAAAGCTGTTAGAGCGTGCTGCACAGCTAGCATCTCTTTTTGGTTGATGTGCAGATGAATTGACTTGGGCTCCAGTGGCCCTGAATGCACTTGTCGTCATGTGTGTCCCCCAAGCATAGCCTGATGCATCTGTGGTTAGGGTCTGGGCAGCGTGGGGTTGAGTAAAGGGAAGTTCCTTGTTGTGGTTGCATGCTGCTGCCCACCAAAGAAACTCTGTCCTTAGGGTATGACAGGAATGATGTTTTCCAGGTCCTGAGAATGTTGGCACCAAAGACTTTTTAAGTACCACTGAAGTTTCCTCATATGCAGTCTGGCATATGGAATTAGCAGGATGCATGAAGCCATGAACCCCTGGGCCTGCAGGATTTTCCTTGCAGATAGCTGGGTTCTGGTAGCTATTTGAGTAAAGTAGATTGTCAGATAGGCTTGTTTTTCTGGAGTGAGGAATGCCATCTGGGATGCTGTGTCCAAGCTTGCTCCCAGGAATACAATTTTTGAGTGGGGACCAGTTTTGATATATTTCCATTGATGGTGTACCCTAGGGAGGTTAGAAGTTTTTTTTACAAATGTCAGGTGCTGCAACAGCATTTCTTGACTGCCTGAATCATGCAGTCCAAGTACGGGTAAATTTGAATTTTTCTCTGTCTGCAGTAAGCAACAGCTGGAGCCAGGCATTTTGTGAATACTCTGGGAGCAGTGGATAAACCAAAGGGAAGTGCAGAGAACTGATGATGCATAGATCCTGCCCTGAAGTGGAGATATTTCCTGCGTGAGTCCCTTAAAGGGATGTGCAGATAGGCTTCTTTGAAGTCTAGGGTGACTAACTAGGCATCTTTGGCTAGCATAGGAAGAAGCTGCTGCAGGGTGAGCATTTTGAATTTTGGTACCACCACGAAGGGTCTAGGATTGGGCGCCTAGTGCTCTCTTTTCTGGGTACCGGGAAAAGTCTGGAATAGAATCCTTGACCTATCTGTTCCGCAGGAACAGGTTGAATTGCCTTAGAGAGCAGGGATTGAACTTGGTTTTGTGCCTTTGCCCACTGGTTTGGAGGAAGGTCTGGGAACCCTTTTGGGGTTGGCAGCGAGTGGAAATTAAATTTGTACCCCTGGGATACAATGTTCAGGACCCATCGGTCTTTGGTGATGGAAGTCCAGTTTTTTGCATGAAGGGCAAGTTTTCCTCCTAGGGGCACAAGCAGTTTGGCAGAAGTGGGGAGAGGAGTTGAGAAGTCATTGGGAATTCTTTCCATAAGGGGGTGACTTAGCACTCCCTATTTTTAGAGGTGGAGGCACTCCATTGCTTAGATCTCTGCATACCCAGAGACTGTAGCCGGGGGTCTGTTTCCCCTGGATCTGGTTTGAGATGGCCTTCAGGGGGCTGGAAAGGACTAATGTTTTGAGGGGCAATGCCTACTGAATCTAGGAGGCTGTACTTGCAAGAAATATTTGACTGCCTGCAAAGATTTAGATTTTTCTTCCATCTTTTTAAGAACCTCTTCTGCTCTGATGCCAAACAGATTGTCCTTGTTCAAAGGAGCATCTAATAATTTTGATTTGACATGGTCTGGCAAGGTCTGTTCCTTAAGCCAAGCATGCCTTCTCAGTACAGAACCAGTGACTGCTGCCCTACAAGATGCTTCTAGGGTGTCAAAGCAACACTGCAATGTATGCTTGCTGAATTGGCTTGCAGAATGCATGAGCTCTTGTAATTCTTTATTTTCTGCACAGTCTGTCAAGGTAGCTATTTTTTGCTTGATAAGTTCCATAATATGTTGTTGGTACTTTCCGCATGTGAAACTGGCAATTCAGAGCCCTAATGGCAAGAGTTGCAGAGGTATATACTTTCTTACTCCATCTATCTAAAGCTCTGGAATCCTTGTCTGAAGGGGTGGGATTCTTAGCTGTAGTTGCTTTGATACCTTTAGGCCCCTGGGAGATGACGTCTGGGTCAGCAGTAGGATTTTTGAAAAGGAATTTATGAGTCAGGAACTCTGTAGTACCTGTCTGGTTTCCCAGGAGCCGGGGGTAAAGTAGCAGGATTTAAACCAGATTCCATAAAGACATCATCCACAACATCCAGGACTGGGGGTATTGCTAAAGGCCTATGTTGTGGCAAATCCAGAAATTCTCTGAGTCTCTTTTTGGACTGAGAATAGTCTTGGCATTACCAGTGGAAATGCTCTCTTAAAGTATGTAAGGTTTCATCAAAAGAAAAATCCTCTGGAGGAGAAGCAGAGGGAATGGATTCCTCTGCATCTGAAACCTCATAAGCAGATAAGGGCATGTCTTCATAATCAGATACCACAGAGTCATCGGACTCTTGGTCTGTTGAAGCTGCTGGGGATAGGTCTCATTTTCTCTAAACAGAGGATGGCTGACTTCCCCTAAATCAACATAATGAGGTCTTCTGCCATTTTAAGCATTTGATGTTGTGGCAAGGGAGCAGGTGCATGAGTTTTTGCCATCTTTTTTTTAGGCATAGCACGTACTCTTGGCCTTAGAAACTCGGTAGCTTTAGACAGAGCTGAAGACACAAAAGAAGTCTGTTTGAGTCGAATATCGGTAATACAAAGAACTTCCTTAGAAGGCGATGCCTGCTCAGTGGCTCCAGACCCATCCAAGGAAGAGACATCCGTAGGTTCCGTAGTTGAAGGAGAGTCTCGCGGCATACCGGACTCTGAACGGGTTTCGGTAGAGGCCTGCAAAGCCAATGAATTGGGCATCAGGGGCTGCAAAAGCGACAGGCGAACTGGCGACTAGCTTAATGGAAGCGTTGTCTGCAGCTTTGGACCTGTGCGGTCTGTCTCTGTCTTTATTCTTGCGTTTTTTTTTGGAAGATCGGTAGTCGGATGGCTTACCAAAGCCATTTTGGAATACGGAGAACGAGAAAGTACAGTTTTGTACCTACCATAAATGTAGATGTCCGATAGGAATGCATCTGCAGTCCTTACAAATGGGTTGTCCTGTCGTCAGGCAGCCCTTCGGTCGGCCGGATTCCAAAGTCTGGGTCTGGCTTCGGCTAGTGTCGCACTTCACCCGACGTCATAGCTGCAGTTCTTCGGGTATAAAGGCATCAGCCGACGCCATTTTCCTCAGTGTTTCTTGCCCCAGATGCCAGGTGCCCTCTTGGATGGCTAAATTTGGATAAATGCCAATGTTTCCAAATAGTAGAGAGCAAACACATAAAATAAGCATGGATGTACATATATACAAACAAATACACCATAATAGATCCCCCCCAAGCTAGTTAAAGATGGCAAATACCCTAGGAGTACCACAGAGGGAAGGTGGGTAATCCTGACTGCAGATGCATTCCTATCGGACATCTACATTTATGGTAGGTACAAAACTGTACTATGTCTTTCAAGGATGCATCTGCAGTCCTTACAAATGGGTAGAATACCAAAGCCAAACTAGGGGAGGAGGAAAAAAGAGAGATTATGGTGTAGCTAGGATCCCTTGCAAAACAGCAGTGGCAAAACCTGCTCGGGATCTAGAGTATAAAGGTAAATTATAATGCTTGGCAAATGTATGCACGGAGGTCCAAGTAGCAGCCTCTATAAATGTCCTTGGTAGCCACCCCTCGTAAGAAAGCTGTAGTAGTGGCTGTAGCCCTTGTGGAGTGAGGCCTGATGTTCTCTGGAGTTTTCTTTCCATGGAAGGAGTAACAAAATCTAATGCAATTTCCTATCCACTTGGAGATTGTCTGTTTTGAAATTGCTTTTCCTTCCCTTCCTGTTGCATATGCTACCAGAAGCTGGTCAGTTTTTCTATTGCACTTGGTCCTGTCCAGGTAGTAGCGTAATTGTCTATGCACATCCAAGGTATGCAACAGTCTTTCTCCCTGTTCTGTGGGTTGGGGAAGAATGTAGGTAGGTGGATAGCCTGGTTTAAAGACACTCTGGATACCACCTTAGGCATAAATGTAGGATTTGTTCTCATGGACACTCTGTCTTGATGGAAGATCAGGAAGGGTTGCACTGCCATTAATGCCTGTAGTTCAGAAACCCTTCTTGCTGAGGTGATTGCCAGCAGGAAAGCAGTCTTCCAGGATAAGTATTGTAATTCTGCTGTTGCTGCTGGTTCGAAAGGAGGAAGTGTCAATTTTTCTAGCACAAAGTTCAAGTCCCATGCTGGCAATGGTGGTTTCCTAGGAGGTTTTACATTTTTAATTCCTCTCAGAAACTGCCTGAGCAGAGGATGTGAGAAGACAGGAGGATCCAAGCTGTATTCTGCCGAAATATCTGAGGCATGTATCTTGATGGAGGAATAGGACAGGCCTGTATGGAAGACCTCTGCCAAGTACTCCAGGATGTCGGCTAGATTTACCAGTGACACATCTTTTCCCTTTTCAGTACTCCAAATGAGATATCTTTTCCATTTTGCTGCATAATTCTTTCTTGTTGAAGGTCTGCGAGCCTCAAGGATAATGTCTTTAACCCTTTGGGATAAATTTGGGTTAATTGCTCTTATGTAATGTTCCAGGCAGTCAGCTGCAGAGTTTTCAGGTTTGGATGCAGGATGTTGTAGTTGTTCTGTGTTAACAGCAATGGGATCAGGGGTAGTGTCCACATTTGTTCCCGAGACATGCTCCTCAGTAATGGGTACCAATGTTGTCTTGGCCAGTCTGGAGCTATCAGAATGATCCTTGGACGTTCCTCTTTGATCTTCAATAGCACCTTGTGCATCAAAGGAAGTGGTGGGAATGCATATGCTGTCAGGTTTTTCCAACTGAAAGATAGGGAGTCCACCTTCCAAGCAAGTGGGTGGTACGTCCTTGTGCAGAATTTCTTTAGCTGGTGATTGAGTGGAGATGCAAATAAGTCTATTTGTGGTAGTCCACATTTTCTTGTGATGGCTTTGAAGATGTCCGGGTGCAGCATCCATTCGTGGGCATCCGTGGTAGTTCTGCTTAATATGTCTGCTAGAATATTTTCTTTTCCCGGTACAAAAATTGCTTGTAACTGAATGTTGTAGCTCAGAGCCACATTCCATAGGTCCAGTGCCATCCGGCATAGAGGGTATGAATGTGTGCCTCCCTGTTTGTTGATGTACCACATAACTGTGGTGTTGTCTGTCCTTATCAACTGTCCTTCTTGGAGGAATGGTCTGAATGTCTGGATTGCCAATTTTACTGCCAGCATTTCCTTTAGATTTATGTGCAGGTGCAGCTGATCTTGAGTCCATAAGCCTTGTATGCACTTGTCCAGCATGTGGGCCCCCCAACCGAGGTCTGAGGCGTCTGTTCTGATGGTTTGGCTTGGTTGAATGCTGTAGAAGGGCAAACCCGTGTTTGATTGACAGGCCTGAGCCCACCAAAGGAACTCTTGCTTCAGGCATGGTATTAGTGGAATTTTGGTTTCTAGGCTGTGTTTGTGTTGAGACCATAAATTCTTCAGGTACCACTGTAGCTTTCTCATATGCAGTCTGGCATGAGGGACCAGAATTATGCAGGATGCCATGAAGCCCAGGGCTTGCAGTACTTTTCTTGCTGTTAGATGGTTCTGCTTTGTTAATGCCAAGAAGTAGAGAGGAAGTTGTTCTTGCTTTTCTACTGTTAGGAATGCCATCTGCTTTGATGTGTCCAGCTCTGCACCCAAAAAGGTTATTCTTTGGGATGGTATCAGCCTTGATTTTTTTATATTGACTGTATATCCCAGGGCTTGCAGCAAGTAAATGACTCTTTGTAAGTCTTCTGTTAGCTTGTTTTTGTTGTCCGCTTGTATCAGGCAGTCGTCCAGGTAGGGATAAATTTGGATTCCCTGAAGTCTGCAATGAGCGATTACTGATGCCAGGCATTTCGTGAACACTCTGGGCACAGTAGATAAGCCAAAGGGCAATGCTGAGAATTGATAATGCTCTGATCCTGCAAGAAATCTGAGGTATCTTCTGCAATTTGGTCGTATGGGGACGTGCAGGTATGCCTCCTTGAGATCTAGAGTTACCAGCCAAGACTCCTTGCCCAGCATGGGAAGAAGCTGCTGTAGAGTCAGCATTTTGAATTTTGGAACAATGAGGAATGTGTTTAAAGCGGACAGGTCGAGAATAGGCCTCCATTTTTTCTCTTTTCTTGGTACCAGGAAGAGTCTGGAGTAAAATCCCTTTCCTTGTTCCATAGATGGTACCTTTTCCACAGCTCTCATTCTTACTAATTGAGCTATTTGTTTTAGAGCTTCTGTCTTTTGATTTGGTGGTAGGTTTGGCATTCCTCTTTTTCCTGGTAGAGTATGGAAATGAAACCTGTAACCTTGGTCTATAGTTTGCAGAATCCACTTGTCCCTTGTGATGTAATGCCAGCTTTCCGCCTAAGGGTGCTGCTAGCTGTTCCCTGGTAGGCTAGAGCCAAGTCACTGTGATTGTCCTGTTGCAGTGGTGGTGGCTGCGTCTGTGCCTCGCTGGTTGTTGCCCTGCCACTGGCGTCCCCTGTAGGCACCCCTGGATTGATTTCTGCCTCTTGAACGCCTAACTCCTGCCTCTCTGTGCTTTAGAGGAGTCTGGAAAGGACCAATTTTTGGAGGGCCAGTTCCTGCTAAACCTTGGAGGTTGGACCTGTAAGAAGTCTTTCACTGTTTGTGCAGATTTTGCCTTCTCTTCCATTTTCTTCAGTACCTGCTGTGCAGGAGAACCAAATAAATTGACCTTGTCCATGGGAGCATCTAATAGTTTTGATTTGACATGGTCCGGCAAGGCCTGTTCTTTCAACCATGCATGCCTTCTGATAACTGTGCCAGTCATGGCTGATCTAAAGGAAGCCTCCAGTGCATCATAGCCGCATTTTAAAGAATGGTTACTAACTTGCTGAATGTTATGTACCATTTCCTGAACATATTTCTTATCTAAAGGTTCATCAGAGGACAGTTTCTTAGTTAACTGATCAAGCATAAACTCCTGATATTGGATCATATGAAATTGACAGTTCAAAGCACTAGCTGACAGAGTAGCAGAGGTGTATACTTTTTTACCCCATCTCTCTAAGGACCTGGATTCCCTTTCAGAGGGGAGGGGATTTTTAGCAGAGGTAGATGCTACTGCCTTAGGCCCCTGGGAGATAGTCTCGGGATCTGCAAAAGAAGCCTTGTACAAATGGTGATGTGTGTCCGGGACCCTGTAGAACCTATCGGGCTTAGCAGGGGCTGGAGGTAAAGAATCAGGAGCAGTACAAGCATCATTAAATGCATAATCTACAACAGAAATAACTGGTGGTATGGCTAAAGGCCTATGTTGTGGTAAATGCAAAAAGGTTCTAAGCCTTTTCCTTGAGTCTGAGAAATCTTGGCCCTGCCACTGAAATTGTTCCCTCATGGCATGTAAGGTTTCCCCAAAGGAAAATTCCTCAGGTGGAGAGGCAGAAGGGATCGACTCTTCAGCATCAGTGTCTTCGTAAGGGGAATAAGGAGCCTCTGGAGGGTCTGTATTGTCTGAATCATCAGAGGAATCATCCGTGGACACTGGCTCAGGGGGCTCTGCTCTAGGTCTCTTCTCTGGAGGTGGATGAGAGGCCCTGTCTGGATGAGGTTGGGATCCCCTTATTAAAGGAATGAGATCCTCTGCCAGAGAAAGCATTTGGGAACTGGAGCTGGGCCTGTAAGAGGGGGGCTTAACAGGCACAGTCTTAGTAGCTTTAGCTGCTTTAGCCCTGGCAAAAGCCTTAATGGACATGGCTGCAGGAGGCCTAGCAGCTTCACGTGCAGGAGTTGATATATCCAAGGGAATAGTGTCCGATAATTCCTGAGAAACCACAACAGCAGGTTGGATTTCAGAAGCCGATTCTACCAGGTTAGAAGAGGCCTCGGTAGAAGGCATGGTTTCGGCTGAAGAAAGAACCGCTTGCTCGGTTTCGGCCGGAACCGAGACACTCGCGGTTTGCTTAACCGCGTTTCGCCGAAACCGCGGACCGCGAGTGTCGGTCCTTTCTTTGCGTTTTGAAATTTGTAGTCGGAGGATCCGACGGCATAATATAAGCAAAATCAGAGCCGAAAAACTGCTCAGCAAACTCCGACGCCTAAGCGTCCGTCGGTTAAAGAAGCACAGGCTAGACAAGCAGCTACGCCATGGTCTGGGCCTAAACAAGGTAAGCAGTAAGAGTGGAAATCTTTATGAGGTATTTGTTTCCCACAAGTTAAACAGTTATTCACTTTTTCTGACATCGGCTGAGGCAAGAAAGAGTCCCCAACGGGGTACTTAGCTTTTTAGAAGTCTTCGAAGTAGTATTCGGTAGTAGTAATCTCTGGATCTGACCGACCGGCACTTGCGAACAGCTTCTGCTTGCGCCACGCGGCAAGAAAGACTGAGGAAAATGGCGCCGGCTGATGCCTTTATACCCGAAGAACTGCAGCTATGACGTCGGGTGAAGTGCGACACCAGCCGAAGCCAGACCCAGACTTTGGAATCCGGCCGACCGAAGGGCTGCCTGACGACAGGACAACCCATTTGTAAGGACTGCAGATGCATCCTTGAAGGACATCTAAAGTATTTAGCAACAATAAGGGCCCGATGACAAATAGTTCGGGTGTTAAACAAGGTACAAAACCGACAGCGAGGTACATCGTGGTGTGGGCCTAAACAGGTGACGCAGTAAGAATGGAAATTGTGGTGTGGTATTTGCTTTCCACAGGCTAGACAATTGTTAACTTTTTTCTGATATCGGTTAGAACAAGAAAAAAGGATCCCCAATGGAGTACTTGGCTTTAGAAGACTTCAGTATAATTCAATTCGTAAACGAAAAGTCAGGTAGCGGGCGACTGGCACTCACGCAAACTGCTTATGCTACGGGCTCCTCGGCAAGAAAGACTGAAGTAATGGTGTCGGCTGCCTGTGTTTATACCACTGATGACCCGACGTCAGACCTGGAGCGACAAGCAACCACTGATGCAAAAATACTACGTTTCTGGTATTCGGGATGACTGAGGGCTACCTGCAGGCAGATAACCCAAGTATGATGAATGCAACAGTGAAACACGAAGAACATCTGCCCCATTCCCCCTTGAAGCCAGCATTCCCGATGGATGTCTCATCTCCAACAGGGATAATACAATGGCAAATAGAGCCAGGCAATGTTCACTACCCACTTCCCGCAAAGCGATATGAGGTGGCAAAGGCACATCACTCCTCCCTTCCCCTCCATGACTGGTCTAACAGACACCAAAGTCACTACTCAAACTTAGAACATCTGTGTCACAGTCAGGGCTTTAACCCTCTATGTCAACAGAACAGGCAGGGACACCTCTTCTGAATAGCAGTAGTAACCATTCAAGAAAGAAATGAGGAGAGTTAGGGTGCAAAGGATGAATCAGCTAATCATCCAGAGTTTAATACTGAGGCCAGACAGTAAAGTAACACTGTAATTAGTGCTGCTGTTGCCTCACAGCACTTGGTTATCCAGTTCTAGATGAGGTGTTCTTTGTGGGGAGCCAACATGTGAGTATTTTCACTGGGTGCTTCACTTTCTTCCCACAATTCAGAGACATACTGTAGGTGAAAAGGCAATCCTCCAAAATTGATAGGTCTGCATGCTGTGTATAACTGAGTGAATACATGTGTGAGTGGGAGGTACCTTCAGTGTAGGCAGATGTCCTATCCAAGGTCAGTTTCTCTGCCTTCTGTACAGTGTTTGTGGAGAAGAACCCTGGCTCCCCACAATGCCAAACTGGAGAAAGTGAATGAATGAATGAATGCTATGAAGCCCTTTAATCAGCTGAAAGAATTTGTGACCAAAAACTGGAAGACTCTTGTACAGTCTAGCAATAAAATCGCCCAAAGTGATACCATGAAATAAGCACACAGTGCTGCCTGGGAAAAACGGAGAAATGCTTTGTTCTGTACAAGGTTGTCTTTGCTAAGGAGTGCTAGGGCTCTAAAGAAACATTCTTTATCTGACCAGTCTAGTGTACTTGACAAACACATGCCTAATTACAGAAATAGTAAGGAAGTCACAGGTGATGCAGTGAGTATCACTGCCACTTCATACTAAATGGTTCTCTGGTTCATTTCTCGGCTACGCTGCCTTCTATGTGGAAAATGCACATGTTCGTGCAGGCTTTTCCAACTAATCTGGTTTAGCCCACATTCCAAAGACATGTGGAATGCGGACTCTTAAATGACCACAGGTGCGTGTGATGTGGAAGGCGGCCTGGCAATCTACTTCCATTCTCCTATTCGCCTAGTAAGCTCTGTGGATGGTGTTAGTTGTTCATGGGATTGCTGCAAGAATCAGATACAGCTTGATAGCACTGGATGACAAAAGTCACCGGAGATGGACAAAAGACAACAGTACTGCTAAGTGTAGCAGCAAAAGAAAGAAAAGCAAGCACAATGTGCTGTGATGAAGTCTTCTGCACCCCTTACACATTGCTTAATTTCTACAAGATGAGCACAAAGAAATGCAGAAACCACAGAGAAAGATGAGCATGGAAAGCCCTACAGCAGGTGCAGATAATCACAATATAAAAGCATGACATGAAAAGATAAAAAGTAACCAAGTTTTCCTCTAATACGCAGTTAAAAAGATGCAAGCCACAGATGACAGGCTGAAAAAAGAGGAGCTGCTAAGGTCTACCTTTTAATTAATGGCCGACAGCTGATGCACAGGGAGGTACTGACTACTTGGAGGCGCTTTCCATAGGCTTTGGTTGTATTCTATAACTATTTATCTATCCAAAATCATTTTAGTTGCCGTACTGTACAGGGTTTAAATCCCACAGGCTTGCATACCAGTTTGTATTCAACAGCAGCAGTAAGAGAGTGAACACAGATGTTCAAAAATATACAAGCACATAGAAGGATGGAAAGGAAAATGAGACTTAACAGTCTATTGATTCTACTCAATGCACAGTCAGTGCCTTAATGGTTATGGATTTGATGAGAGCAGAGATGTTCACAATAGCAGTAAACTGCAAATGCAAAGAATGCTGACGTTATTTACAGCCTTTTTATGTTTATTTTTTTTATTTTATTTTATTTTATTTAAATATATATTTAATGCCTGTTCCCCAGTCTCATAACCCAGAAGTTTATAGTTTTAGAATGGGCATGGACAATTTTATATCACATAGTAGGCAACAGTCAGCTGCATTCTTACCAAGGAACACAGTGACAGTAGATATATCAAGGCAGTCCTGTAATCTTAATCCATCTCACTTCATTCTCTGAAAATTGTGCAGAAAAGTACAGTTGTGTACACTTACCATAAATGTAGATGTTTGAGTGTATTCACTGTTGCAGTCATCACATTTGGATAATCTGCCTGCAGGTAGCATTCAGCCGGCCTGAATACCAGCGTCTTTGGATTTCTGCGTTGGATGCTGTCACTTCTTCCATGACGTTAGGTCGTCAGGGGTATAAAACATGCAGCCGATGCCATTACATCAGTTTTTCTTGCCCCAGATGTCAGGTGCCCCCCACAACAGGAAGCAATTATATGGTATGGTACACCCCCCCCATCAAAAAGCAAATACACAAGAAAGAATATATACCAAACAAGAAGGAAAGGTAGAGGCAAGAGAAGTCAGGGGGCTGCAGGGTGGCTAACCAGGACTGCAACAGTGAATACACTCGAACATCTACATTTATAGTAAGTGTACACAACTGTACTATGCTCTTCGTGTTTCACTGTTGCAGTCATCACATTTGGGTGGATTCCCAAAGCTAAGGAAGGGAGGAAGTAGTTAAAGAGCATTAGGGCCAGCTATTAAGCCCTGCAAGACTGCTGTGGCAAATCCAGCTCTGGATTTAGAAAAGATAGGCAGGTGGTAATGCTTGGTAAAGGTATGTACAGAGCTCCAGGTAGCAGCTTCCCGGATGTCCCTGGTAGGGACTCCTCTGAGAAATGCCACAGAGGTAGATGCAGCCCTGGTGGAATGTGATCTTATCCCCTGTGGGGTAGGTTTTCCATGGTGTTTGTAGCAGAAATTAATGTAATGGGCTATCCATTTGGAAATGGTTTGCTTTGAAATGGCCTTCCCCTCTTCCCCTGCAGCAAAGCCATTTAGCAGCTGCTCAGATTTTCTGAGAGGCTTAGTCCTGTCCAAATAGAATCTAAGTTGTCTGTGCACGTCCAGAGTTCAGTATTCGTTCCCCATTGTTTTGTGGATTAGGGAAAAAGTAGGCAAATGAATGGACTGATTTAGGGCCAGACTAGACACCACCTTGGGCATAATGGAAGGATTAGTCCTGAGGGAAACCCTGTCCGCATGGAAGATAATGAAGGGTTCCCACTGCCATGAGGGCCTGCAATTCAGACACTCTTCTTGCTGAAGTGATGATTAGAAGGAAGGCTGTTTTCCAAGAAAGGAATTTCAACTCTGCTGTTACAGCTGGCTCAAAGGGGGGGGGGGTGAGCTTTTCCAATACAAAGTTAAGGTCCCAGGCTGGAGTGGGAGCTCTCCTGGGGGGTCTTAAATTTTTGGCCCCCTCTAAGGAATTGTTTTAGCAAGGGGTGAGAAAAGAGGGGTGGCTCAGTATTATAATGTGCTGGAATGGCAGAGGCATGAATCTTAACTGACGAGAAGGACAGGCCCTTGTGGAGCATTTCTGTTAAGTACTCTAGAATATGAGGTAAGCTGGGCACCGTTGTTCCCATCCCCTGAGCCTGGCTCCAGGAACAGTATCTTTTCCACTTTTCAGCATAGGATTTTCTGGTACTAGGCCTCCTTGCCTCCAGAATGACATCCAGCACCTACTTACTGAGGGATGCTAGAGGAGAGCTCAAGGAATTAGTCAGGCTGCAAGGTTCAGGGTTTGAAGCTGAGGGTGCAGAATCTGGCCCGCCTGCTAGGACAGCAGTGAAGGGGTCTGAGGCAGGTGAATGGTTGCAGCAATGTCATACTGCACAAGAGGGGGTACCAGTGCTGGTGTGGCCAGTTTGATGCAATCAGTATTGCCCTTGGCCTGTCCTGATGGATCTTTAGTAGAACCTTTGAGAGGAGAGTCAGAGGGGGAAAGCATAAACCAAGAGGCTTTCCCAGGTAAAGGACAGGGCATCCACTTTCCAAGCCTGACTGTGGGTGGTTCTTGTGTAGAATTTGTTCAACTGGTAGTTCTGAGGGGAGGCAAACAGGTGCATCTCTGGAGTCCCCCATTTGTTCAAGAGGTTGAATATTTTGGGTTCTAGTTTACATTCGTGTGGGTCCATGAGATTTCTGCTAAAGTCGTCTGCCAGTGAATTTAGTTTGCCTGGCAGGAACTGTGCTTGTAGGTGTACTTGGTAGCTCAAGGCGGTGTTCCACAGAGCCATGGCTAGTCTGCAGAGAGGGTAGGAGTGGGTTCCCCCCTGCTTGGTTATGTACCACATAACTGTGGTGTTGTCTGTCTTTAACAATAGTTGTCCTGGAAGAGTACGGTCTTTGAAGTCTGTCAGAGCATTCTGTACAGCTAACATTTCTTTATGATTGATATGCAGGAGCATCTGTCTTGGGTTCCATTTGCCCTGAATGCACTTCCCTGCCATGTGAGCCCCACCCCCATGCATAGTCTGATGAGTCTGTTGTTACGGTTTGGGCGTCAGGGGGCAGAGTGAAAGGGAGCCCCTTGTTGTGGTAGCAGGCCTCTGCCCACCAAAGGAACTCTGTTCTTAAACAAGGAATGATAGGAACCATTGTTTCCAGGTCCTGAGAATGTTGACACCATAGACTTTTTAGATACCATTGGAGTTTCCTAATATGCAGTCTTGCATATGGAATTAGAAGAATGCAAGAGGCCATGAACCCCAGAGCTTGCAGTATTTTCCTTGCAGATAGCTGGGATTTTGTGGCCAATAGTTTGAAGTAGGTTGACAAATAAACTTGTTTCTCTTGAGTGAGGAAAGCCATCTGGGAAGTTGTGTTCAAGCTTGCTCCCAGGAATACAATCTGTTGGCAGGGTACTAGGTGAGATTTCTTTTCACTGATGGTGTACCCCAGTGAGGTTAGCAGTTTCTTTACAAATGCCAGGTATCGTAATAGCAAGTCCTGGCTTTCTGCCTGAATCAGACAATCGTCCAAGTATGGGTAAATCTGAGTATTTCTCTGCTGGCAAAATGCAATGGCTAGAGTTAGACACTTTGTGAACACCCTGGACGCAGTAGATAAGCCAAAAAAGGAACTGCAGAGAACTGAAAGTGCATGGAGCCTGCCCTGAAACGTAGGTATTATCTGCAGGATCCTCTTACTGGGATGTGCAGGTAAGCTTCCTTTAAGTCTAGGGTTGCCAGCCAGACATCCTTGGTTAGTATAGGAAGAAGCTGTTGAAGAGTTAGCATTTTGAATTTTGGAACCACCAGAAAGGTGTTGAGAATAGAGAGGTCCAGGATAGGACGCCAGGAGTTTTCTTTTCTGGGTAGCAGAAAAAGTCTTGAATAAAAACCTTGTCCCCTTTGTTCTGCTGGGACAGGTTGAGCAGCCCTGATACTGAGAAGAGAGAGAACCTGCTGTTGGGCCTCTGCCCATTGATTTGGTGGGTGGTCTGGCCAACCATTTGGGGTTGGTAGTGTGTGGAAGTGGAGTCTGTATCCTTGGGAATATGTTCAAAACCCAATTGTCCAGGGTAATGAGTTCCCAGTTTTTTGCATGCAAGACAAGCTTTCCTCCTAAGGGAGCAAGTAGTTGAGCAGGGCTTGGAAGGGTTAAGATTAAGTCATTGTGCCATTTTTCCGTAGGGGGGTGGCTTATTACTCCATACTTTGGAAGTGGGAGCCCCCCACTGGTGCATAGCCTGAGACTGAAGTCTTGGTGGTCTGCTGTTCCTGGTTTTGGACTGAGAAGGACTGGAAGGGACTGGAAAGGACCAGTTCTTTGAAGGCCAATGCCTACTGAATCTGGGAGGCTGTACTTCTAGGAACTCTTTTAACAGTTTGCATAGATTTAGCTTTTTCCTCCGTCCTTTTGAGGACTTCTTCTTTGTTACCAAAAAGGCAGTCTTGGTTTAAGGGTGCATCCAGTAATATAGCTTTAACATGATCTGGCAAGACCCTGTGACAGCAGCCCTGCAAGATGCTTCTAAAACGTCAAAACCACATTGCAAAGTATGTTTACCAACTTGTTCTGCAGAATGTATTAAATCTTGCAAGTATTTGTATTCAGCACAGTCAGGAATCAACATCATTTTCTGTTTAAGTAGTCCCATAATATGTTGCTGATAATTTAACATATGAAACTGGCAATTTAAAGCCCTAATGGCCAACATAGCAGAAGTATATACCTTCTTACCCCATCTGTCTAAGGCTCTAGAATCTCTATCAGAAGGGGTAGGATTTTTGGCAGCAGTAGCCTTAATGCCTTTTGGACCTTGGGAAATGGTCTCTGGATCCACAGTAGGATTCTTGATGAGGAACTTGCGAGAGTCAGGTACAATGTAGTACCGGTCAGGTTTAATGGGAGCTGGAGGTAAAGTGTCTGGGGTAAAGCTAGATTCCAAGAAAGCATCATTTACAATGTCCAGAACAGGAGGGATAGCTAGAGGCCTGTGTTGAGGCAGGAGTAAGAATTCCCCAAGTCTCTTTTGGACACAGAATAGTCCTGGTTTTCCCAGCGGAAATGCTTCCTAAAGGTATGCAAGGTTTCACCAAAAGAAAAATCTTCTGGAGGGGAAGCAGAGGGAATGGAATCCTCTGCATCAGAATCCTCATAAGTAGATAAGGGCAAATCCTGGTAATCAGAAGGATCAGAGATATCAGATTCCTAATCATAAGAATCAGAAAGAGAATAAGTTGTAGGTCTCTTAAAGGGGGAAGGCTGGCTTCCCCTAATTACGATAATAAGGTCTTCAGCCATTCTAAGCATTTGTTTTTGAGGCATATGGGCCTAAGTCCGCGGTTTGGTTGTCGGTTTTATAGGCGTAGTGCAAGTTTTTGGCCTGAGGAATTCGGTACTTCTAGATGGAAATGATGGCGTTGGTTTAATATGAAAGTCTGTAGGCCTGAATACACCCTAAGAAGCCGGTGCCTGCACAGCGGCTCCGGACCCATCCAAGGTAGAGACATCCGCAGGTTTCATAGCTGAAGAAGCATCTTGCGGCATACCGGACTCTGAATGGGTCTCAGTAGAGGCCTGCGAATCTGTAGTAGCAGGTATCAGGGGCTGCGAAAGCGCCTGAGTACCGGCGGACTGGCGTCTACCTTAACAGAAGTGTCATCGGCAGTTTTGGACCTATGCGGTCTGTGTCTTTATCCTTACGTTTTTTCAGGAGATCGGTAGTTGGATGGCTTAACAAAGCCATTTTGGAGTAAGGAGATCGAGAACGGAAGTATTTGGGTACAAAAATAGCCGGATGATGAATAGTTTGGGCGTTGAACAAGGCACAAAACTGACAGCGAGGGACATCGTGGTCTGGGCCTAAACAGGTGATGCAGTAAGAATGAAAATCTCTATGAGGTATTTGCTTTCCACAGGCAAGACAATTGTTAACTTTTTCTGACATCGGTTAGAGCAATAAAAAAGATCCCCAATGGGGTACTTATCTTTTTTGAAGACTTCGGGTCTGAAACTCGAAAAAGAAAATTTCAGGAGACGGCCGACTGGCACTTGCAAACTGCTTCTGCTTCGGGCACCACACGGCAAGAAAGACTGATGTAATGGCATCGGCTGCATGTTTTATACTCCTGACGACCTGACGTCATGGAAGAAGTGACAGCATCCGACACAGAAATACGAAGACTCTGGTATTCAGGCCGGCTGAGGGCTACCTGCAGGCAGATAAGCCAAATGTGATGACTGCAACAGTGAAACACAAAGAACAACTGTTACATAAAAAAAGCCTTTTTTTAATCTTTCAATAGCTGGTCATCTGTCTTTTCACTCTGCAACAAATCTTAGCAGTATCTACCAGCTGAACACAAGATACTTTTGCCAAGAAGAGTATACCGAGAAGATGAAAGCTGTACACCAATCATGAGGGGAGATTTGCAGTTGTTGCCTCATTACCTTCCAGTCCTGAGTTATTCTATTTCATGGTCTTCTCAGAAACATCATTATGCCTTTTACATGAAAGCACTAACAAAAAATCATATGGACTCAAAGATACAAGGGAGTAAAAGTCTAGAACCAGTGACAACACCATTAAACTTCTGTTATAAAACTCATGGCTGTGGCTTTCCAAAAATTACTGTGAAGACCAAGTACCACCACTTCTTTTACTTGCCTCTTGCTGTATAAAATAATAATGGCCTACAGACTGTTAAAGACACAGAACGACTGTGACCTCATGGATGAAAGATTTAACCATTGATACGCTTATAAATAATTCTTATGTAACACCACCAGTAAATTTAGGTGGAACATGAGTATGTTTAAAAGCAGAAGAAGGAAACTCACAACACTATACCAAATCATATTAGCAGAGAGGTTCTTGTGCAAGGAGTCCATGAAAACGTTATTGTAATAGCACAGCCTAATAAAAAGCTTCAAGGGTCATTACACTTCAGACCTCTTCCAGCCTAAGCCAAGAGATTTCATTGTACTTTGCAGTATGGAAGTATGGTCTATGGAATTTCAGCTTCACAGCTAAGATGGTTCACACATTTGTCACAAGGAGGCACTGCACATAAAGGATGCCTGATCCAGGCATTCACTGCTGCTTTAGTCTTTCTTCACTCAGGAGAAGTCATAACAGGAACATTAAATGACTGACAGGGGGGATCCTCACATAGCTAGGTATAAATCCCAGACTCTCTAAGCAGATGTAAGAAAAGAATGAAAAGTACAAGATTTGAATTGTGGGTAATAAAGATATGTCACTTTAAGCTTCTAACACCACAGGGATTCTAAAGAAATAGAATGCAACAATGAGACAAACTGAAGTGGCACACAGTGAGTTGGATGCATACAGACAAGGAAGAGCACGATGTCAACAGCTAAATGATACTGCAAGGTTAAGCATGTTAAACACGTACAGGTAGCCCTTAGACAAGTTTACCACATGGTAAGTGCACCAATATTATTCAGTGAGACAGAAAAGATGGAATGCACAGGTTTTGTCCAAGTATCACAATAGCAAGAAATATGACACATGAAACTATGTGCTATTAAACAGTAACAAGATTTTACCTCGCAATAAAGAATGCTAGACTATTTGACAAGCAAAATCTGCTGCATCCTTTCAATGAAACTGGAAGCTACGCAGAAAGAGAAATTGGTTCAACTACAGAGAAACACAACAAATTTTCCACCATTTTAGTTTATTTTTACTTTATTTTATTAGCAAACCTATGAGGCTTAATTACCTCTTCAGGAGTGACAAGACAACACTGTTTTGTTCAGAACTGCATAGTAAGCAAAATGAGGAATTAAAAACTCAGGACTACAGGATGAAGCGGCATAATTTAACTTTTAAACACCCCATGGTACGGTGACAGTAGCAAACCCCACTGCACCATCTCCTTATGGACATCCTCCTCCTTAACTCCCACCCACAGTTATGATGTTTTTTATGAATACGTACAGTCAACAAGTACAGCTTTATGTATACATATAATTTTTGTTATGGTAGTTAACATGAAAGTTGTGTACTTACCATTAAGTAAATCCTTGTAGTCTTGTGCTCATCTGGTTCAAACTTTGGGTTATTAGGTCCAAGTGGATCTGACCTCAGCGCATTTTAGAAGCTGTGGATTCCAAGGCTCTAACTACTCCCCTATCCGTAATTCCCTCCGTTTCCCCCAAATACCTCGGATTGAGTTTGCCTGTTCATAACCAGAAAATTATTACACTATCATAACAAAAATGTGCTAGCCTAATATGGACAAAGTAGCCATAAAAAGGAGAACAAGAATTTGAGGCTGTAGAATGACAAGTCCTTTGTGAGATCCATCCATTTAGAAGGGAGCATCAGGAGGCAATTTTGGGAAGGGGGACAGAGGGAGGGATGTTGAACTGGACGAAAACAAGACAACACAGACCTAGCATTATGTTAAGTACATAACTTTCGTATCCCATGTTGTCTGTTTTTGTCAGATTCAACCTTTGGTACAGAATCCCTAGCTATCAGATGTCTGGAAGGTATCAAGAAAAGATATTCTTGAGAATGGTTGACCCAAAGGATTATGGGATCTGGACTGTACATTCAGCTTGTAGAGAGAGACAAATGTGTGGATGCTAGACCAAGTAGTTACAGCACAAATTTCATCAATAGGAACTCTGCATAAAGGCAGTAAAAGTAATTATAGCCCTTACAGAACAAGCATTTGGCTTCTTGAGTAAGGACAGTCCCACCTTGTCAGACAAAGACTATACAATCAGAAATCCACTTAGAGTGACCATATGCACACTTTGGCCCAATTTGGCTTTGGGGAAAGCAACAGCCAGCTGATCAGACTTCCTAACATCTTTAGTCCTGTGCAGACAAAATCTGAGTTCTCTGTGAACATCTTGTAAATGTTCAGTATACTCTCTTTTATGGAAAATTTTGAGAAGAATACTGGCAGATTGATAGTCTAGTTAAGGTTCATTTTGGATGCCACCTTTTTTTTTAACACCGGCAAACATACATTTTTATAAATGAAAACAAATATTAACATATTCCCAGTTACAAACATTATACATCACATATATTCTTTTTACAATTACCATCAATACAGAAATTGGTTAGTTCTTGTCTTCCCTTAAACCTCACTCCTCCTCCAAAATGTTATCTTGTATGCATTGTTTCCATTTTTTCTATGTAATTTGCTTCTATCCTTTCTGAAAGATCCAACTTCCAGTTCTTTTACCTCTCATAAAATATTCAATACTTCAAATACAGTTGGTTTAGACTTTGATTTCCATCTTCAACTAATTGCTTTTTTTAGCAGCCACCAGAATTAAACTTAACAAGGTCTTGCTATGTCTAGACAATTCAGATCCTGTATCCCAGCTCAAAAAACTCATTTCCTTAATTATATGCATTTTTCTTTCCTAATATTTCTGACAGAGTACTTTGTAATGTAATTATTAACATCTGCCAATTCATTACACTTCCAAAACATATGTTCCCAGTTACTGGTTCTTTCCCATCACACCTCCAATATTTGCCATCTACATCAGGAAAAATTCTTTGGCGTCTGCTTGGGGTATACCTATGCAAACATTTTCAACCAAAAATCCTAAATCTTCTATACTTTGTTGCATATTTGGGAACCATACATATGTCCACCTACTGCCACTTCATATGCCATCTTTGGGAGGAAGTTAGATTCACTCTCAAAATCACACTGTCCTTATGGAAGATCATACAAGAAGGTTTACAGGACAGAGGTTACAATTCGGAAATCCTCTTTACAGAAGTAATGGCCACTAGAAAATTGGTCTTCCAAGAAATAAATTTCAAATCCGTTGTGGCTACTGGTTCAAAAGGAACACGAGTTAAGGCCTGTAGCATGACAGTTATGTCCTATGGAGGAATTTGATCCCTTATAGGGGGCCTCAAAGAGGTTCCCTTCAGAAAGGCCTTGGAAATCTTTAGTGAAGCTATGGGAGCTTGATTGTGTCCAGTGTAGAAATTGGAAATATCTGCAAACTGAACCATGACTGTTGAAAAACTGGAGCCTATTTGGAAAAGATCTGACAAGAAGTTCTGAGAAAGGATCTATTTCCTTTGTAGAATCCCCAAAAGAAAACTTTTCTGCTTGCCGAGATAAACTTTCCTAGTATTTTCCTTTTGTAAAGTAGATAAAATTTGAACCACTAAAAGCAGACAGCGTGGCATCTCCAGTCACCATTAAAAGTAGAGGAACCGTGTGGTTAGCCTCAAGGTCCTTAGAACCTGGACAGGCTGCCTGGATGGGTGGCTCAGGAAGTTTGGATGGCATTCCTATTGTTCAGGGTGGATGTACTAAATGATGCTAGAGAAAGGGGAACCAAACTTGCCGGGGCCAAAAGGGGGCGATGACAATTACTGTGGCCTTGTGCCTTTTGGCTTACCGAATAAATTTCGTTATCAACGGTATCAGAGAAAAGCATACAGAAAACCTGCAGGCCACCTGTGGACTACAGCATCCATCACGGACTGACCCTGGGGAGGAATTAGGGCAAAGAAACTGCTACACTAGTTGTTTAGGTACGAAGCAAAAAGATTGCAGCAAAGTTGCCCCCAGTGATGGAAGATTTCAACTGCCATTGCCTAATTGAGGGACCATTCATGAGGCAGAAGATGCTGCTATGATAAAGTAAAGGGAAGACATCATCCACTGCCACACTCTCATGGCTTCCCAGTAAAATGAATATGAGCGTGTTCCCCTTGCTTGTCAATATACCAGACTATTGCCATGTTGCCCATCTGGACAGATATCACACCCTTGAGGAGACAGTCCTGAAAGGCCTGCAGTGCAAGCAGGACTTCTTTTATCTTCAAGTTACTGATGTGAAGACTGGTCTCCATGTGTGACCAAGAACGTTGGACAATCCTCCCATTGAAATGTGCCCCCAACCCTGAAAAGAAGCATCAGTGGTTACTGTAATTTTGGAGGGGATAAGGAGAATGGTCGACATTCCAGCACCACCAAGGAGGTCAACCGCCATCTGATACAAGTCCTGCAAATGCGTATTAGATGAATTTTAGCATGTTGAGATGTTATACTTGGGACCACTGCACCAACAGGGTCCACTGAAGAACTCTCATGTGGTATCTTGCTAGGGGAACTAACGTAATCATTAGCAGTTGGAAAATGAGTCTCACAGGAGGAGAGGGATGTTAAAGAACTTGAACAGCTACCCGATGCAGGAATGAAATCCTGGACTCTGGGAGTTTGGCTACTTCACTGACTGTGTTGAGGTGGCATCTGATGAACTCTATCTGTTGTGTAGGAGTCAACTGCCTCTTTGCGTGACTGACTATAAAATCCAAATTTCTGAGCAAATTGGTGAAAGAAGTCCTGCTATTGGACCCAAAGATCCTTGGGTTGGAGTGGTGAGGAGCCAGTCTTCTAAATATGGGAACACCGTGGATTCTAGCAGCATTGCTACAATGGCTGTACATCTGGTGAATACCCAGGGGGCTTTGATGAGACCAAAGAGAAGTGCCTTGAACAGGTAGTGACTGGCTCCTAGCCAGAAACAGAGAAATCTCTTGGATTGCCTCACTATCTTGATATGACAGTAGGCATCCTGGTGATCTATAAAGCAGATGCAGTCATGCTTTCTCACAAGAGGCAGGATGGACTGTACTGTAACCATCCAAAACCTTGTCTGTTTTACAAACTGAGTATGGTGACTTTGGTCTAAAAATCAGCCCAAGGACCCCTGTTTTTCAGAACTAAAAATAACCTGAAATAGAATGCAGATTCTAACTGTTCTGGGGAGGACCTGCTGGATGACTCCCCCCCCCCCCCAACAGCTTTGAAACCTCTGCTGCTGTGGATTCTATCTGACTTGAAGATACTTCTGGAATCCTTTTTTATTTTCTGAAGGAAAGCAAAGTGAACAGTATAAACTCTGGTGATTATCCTCAGCACCCAAGAATCTTGTGTGATGGCCTGCCAGGTTTGAGGGTGCAGGGATAAGCATCTCATGGACTCTCCCTAGAGTGCAGTAGTTGGGCAACACTTCAGGAGCACTGATGGGGTTTCTTGGTGAAAGGACCATGAAATCCCAGATTCCCCAATCTGCCTTTGCCTCTAGGATGACATACTTTGAAATTAACCCCACTCCTTTGTCCTGGGAGGGTCTGTCCACAGGAGTGTCTTGGTTAAAACCCTGGGATTTTCTAAATTACATTTTTTCCCTCCTTTGGTTCCTTGAGACAGTCTTTTCAGGGGGTAGAAAAATGGATTCCCAACAACAGACAGGGTCCTATCATCTTGTTCACACTTGGCAAGTATCTCCTTAAGCTTTGGTATGAAAAGCGTTGACCCATCAAAAAGGAGTATTGATGAAGGACGTCATAAAGCTTTCCGCAAAGTCTCAATCACATCCAGACATGCTGGCAGATGACTATGCTGGTGTCTGCTATTCTAGCTGTACCACCAGTTGCATTAGAAAGCAGACACATGGATACATTGGGCATCGATTGCAGGGTAGACAATTGTGGCTTCACGTTTTTCCTGGATGTACACCAGTAAGTTACTTGAGAAAGACCTGGCAAAAAACTTGGTCAGGTCCCCCTGAAATGTACCATATGGATAAGGCAGTTTAGCATTCTAAGTGCAAACGTCACCGATGCAGGTGTCCATTTCCCAAACCTGTCCAATGCCCTTAACTCTCTGTTACGGGAATGGACAGATGTACTCTCTTCCAAGAGTTGCTTCTTTCTGGCTGCAGCCACAACTGTGGCATCTACTGGGGACCTTTGCTCCAGTGCATCCTGTTCTTTGGGTTGACCAAGATTTTGTCTTGTTTCTTTCGGACTGGCTTCACCACATCAGGAATCTTCCAAGCCTACCAGGTCTATGAGGTCATCAGCAGGTGGCACCATCCAAAAGGTAAAATAGCCAGCCCAAAAAGCCGAGGAACACAGACTCCTCAGGAGAGTGTGTACTGTTGGATCAGCCCCATCGTTGTTTCATCAATTCTAGAATGTTACCAAAAGTGACATCTTCCAGAAGGGATAATGGGGAACACTTCAGTGTCATCCAAGTCTTTGCCTTCAGTGTCATCCAAGTCTTTGCCTTCTGTGACTGACTCTGGTGAGAGGTTCAAATGTCTCCTCTTACAAATCTGTTTCCTAGTACCCTGTCTTTTCTAGACTCAGACTGTGAACTTGTGTGGAAAACACCCCCAAAACTGAATGAGGCTGTTTGTCCGAGTAATATTCTGGATGTGCAGAGTCAGAGGCAGCATCCAACACACAGAGTGTAGGAGAGAGAGACACTTCTTCTCTTGGCCTAGAAAGAACCCTTTCAAATGCCTCAATAGCCGAGGCTGCAATCAGAGTAAAAAAAACACCCTTCAAATCTTAAAGACAGATAGCAGGAACGTCCTATGCTCTGATCTGTCCCAGCTCTGAGGCTATCAAGAAGACAGGCTCAGAGGGGATGAGATGGATCAGAGAGCTACGAAGTCAACTCAAACCCTTGAGTACTGGCTCAGAGGCTTTGGCTCCAGCACTTGTCCCAATCTGACAATATCTGATTTGAGACAGTAAGGGATACCATCTGACTGGAAGTCGAGAGAACTGTTAAATCTGAATGGGTGATATGAGGAAGTTCAGATGGCCATCACATTGAAAAGTCAGAGAGGAATCAGCCATACCAATGGAGAAATAGCTGGACCTGTATCCTGTGCACCTGACTGGGGACAGCATTGGGAGAACTCCTTGGTGGATTTAAATAAAGAGGAAGCTCCACATTATTCTGTCAACTTCCACTTCAGTAAGGCTCCTTAATGAATGAAAGGAGCTCAACAAAGATGCCACTGAAGGTGGTCTCAAAGAATCTCTCTCCTATAAAAAAAAAGAGGAATGGAGCCTGGTACTCGCTGGCTCTGGTGTGAAGCGAGAAGGATGTATTCGTGAACAAGATATAAACAGTGCTTGGCTCTGACTGTCTTGGGAAATTTTTGGTGGCAGACTCAAGAGTTCTGATGGATCTGGAGACTGCACCACCTTAGCAATGGCTCAGAGGTTCAGAGGTGTATACTAGGCTAATGACTGCTAGGGCCCTTATAAGCCTAGCCATGCAACCCAAATGTGAGACACAAATTTGATTTATATAAACGGTTATTTACTAACCATAGGCAGCAGACCAAAGCTGAATTTCTGAATGTCCATCCATTGGTCCAAGTTGTGCTTAAACAGGGCTAGAGAAGACCTCTGCTCCACATGGATGGGGAGCCTGCCGCAGGGAAAGGGAACCATCTGAGAAACACATCTATCCCTTCAAAATGCTCTGTTGCAAGCAAAATTTACGTCTTTTGATCTAGTAGTTCTGATGCTGTTTGTTTTGCATATGTGCAAAAGGGTAATCAAAACAGGGTCCAGGGATACTCGGTATGCCAGGCAAAGATCACCTCTCAGTAGTCTATATGATACAGAGTAAAGATACAGGGCTTTAAGGTAATTAAAACAAAGGAAAAGCTAGCAAGTACGGTAGATGCACAGGCCAAAGTAACTATATGAAAACAAGAAAGGGGCCAGCACCAGGAAATTGAAGCAGAGAATTTTTATTGTTGCTAGACTGGTTTCAGCATTTAGCTTTCCTCAGTGGTTATACATGGTTAGGCAGCACAAGAAGGTACAGTTTTGTACCTACCATAAATGTAGATGTTCGTGTGCTAATACAACTGCAGTCATAACAGATGGGTTCTCCTGCCGTCAGGCGGGTCCTCGGTCGGCCGAATTCCAAAGTCTAGGTCCGGCATCGGTTGTCGTCACTTCTTCCCTGACGTCAGTGCGACAGGGGTATAATAGAACCAGCCAACGCCATTTTCTTCAGTTTTTCTTGCCCCAGATGTCAGGTGCCCTCAGAAGGAAGGCAATACATAAATTTGTGTAATAAAGCAATGCCATATAATCAAAATACAGTAGTGCAAGCAAATACATCATGAATGAATACCCCAATCTGGTTGCATGAGGACATGTTAGCCAATAGGCCTGTCCCAAGAGGGGAAGGAGGGAGGGAAACCTGGACTGCAGCTGTATTAGCACTCTAACATCTACATTTATGGTAGGTACAAAACTGTACTATGTTCATCGTGAATACAGCTGCAGTCATAACAGATGGGTAGAATCCCAAAGCTAAGAAAGGGGTGGTAGGCACTAGGTGGAACTAGGAGGAGCCAGAATGCCCTGCAAGACTGCAGTGGCAAAGCCCGCTCTAGATTTGGAGTATAGTGGAAGGTGGTGGTGCTTGGAGAAGGTATGCACAGAACTCCAAGTGGCTGCTTCTAAAATATCTTTGGTAGGAACTCCTCTGAGAAAGGCTGCAGATGTAGCCGTGGCCCTTGTGGAGTGAGATCTGATGCCTGTAGGTACAGTTTTGCCATGAAAAGAATAGCAAAAGCGTATGCAATGGGCTATCCATTTTGAGATTGTCTGTTTGGAAATTGGCTTTCCTTGAGCTCCTATAGCATAGGACACAAAGAGCTGTTCTGATTTTCTGAAAGGCTTTGTTCTGTCCAAATAATAACGCAGTTGTCTGTGGATGTCCAAGGAATGTAGTAATCTCTCCCCTTTGTTTTGAGGATTAGGATAAAAGGTAGGTAAGTGTATGGCCTGATTCAAAGCTACCCTGGATACCACTTTTGGCATAAAGGACGGGTTGGTTCATAATGAAACTCTGTCCTGATGGAAGATGACAAAAGGCTGCACAGCCATGAGGGCTTGTAGTTCTGAAACTCTACAAGCTGAGGTAATAGCCAGAAGGAAAGCTGTTTTCCAGGACAAATATTGCAAATCTGATGAGGCAGCTGGCTCAAAAGGAGGCAAGGTCAGTTTTTCCAGAATGAAATTGAGATCCCAAGCAGGTATTGGTTGTTTCCTTGGGGGTTTTAGATTCTTAGCCCCTCTGAGGAACTGTCTTAAGAGGGGGTGAGAGAATAAGGGTGGATCAGTGTTGTATTCTGCAGAAATGGCTGAGGCATGGCTTTTGATGGAGGAGAATGAAAGTCCACTGCTTAGCAGCTCAGCTAGATACTGTAATATTTGAGGTAAATTCAGTTTTCCAGGATCCTGGCCCTTTTTCTCATTCCAGACACAAAACCGTTTCCATTTTGCGGAGTAAGCTTTTCTAGTAGACGGCCTTCTGGCCTCCAAAATGACATCCTGCACCTCCTTGGAGAGTAGGGTCTGTTGTGATGCTAAGGAATCTTCCATGCGGCTAGATTGAGTGTTTTTAGCTGACTGTGATGAGTTTTGAAGCTCTGCTGAGTCAGGAGAAGAGGCATTAGAGGCAGGATCCATGGTGGGGAATGGGTCCCAGTGTTGTCTTGGCCAGTCTGGAGCAATGAGAATCATCTTTGGTCTGTCTGCTCTGGTTTTCAATAGAACGTTGGGCAGCAGAGGAACAGGTGGGAAGGCATAAACTGTCATTGATGTCCAACTGAAAGAGAGAGCGTCCACTCTCCAGGCCTTTGGATGAAAAACCCTTGAGCAGAATTTTGTCAATTGGTGATTTTTGTGGGAGGCAAAGAGATCTATGTATGGCCTTCCCCATGCTTGGATTATCTCTGTAAAAACTTGAGGATGCAACTTCCATTCATGTGGATCTGTCATATTTCTGCTTAGGTTGTCTGCCAGCGTGTTTTCCTTGCCTGGCAAGTACTGTGCTTGTAGTTCGATTTGTAAGTCCATGGCCATGTTCCAAAGTGACATGGCCAGTCTGCATAGGGGGTATGAATGTGTTCCTCCCTGTTTGTTTATGTACCACATTACTGTGGTGTTGTCCATTCTTATCAATAGTTGACCTGGTTGCAGAAGGTCTTTGAAAGCTATAATAGCATTTATTACTGCTAGCATTTCCTTTTGATTGATGTGAAGGTGCTTTTCTTTTTGGGACCATTTGCCCCAAATGCACCGATCTGTCATGTGCGCCCCCCAGGCGTAGTCCGAGGCGTCTGTTGTGATGACTTGATTTGCTTGAGGCTTGCTGAATGGGAGACCTGTGTTTGGCATGCTTGAGCCCACCACAGAAATTCCTTTTGAAGACATGGAATTAGTGGTATTATTGTTTCCAAACTGTGGCTGTGTTGAGACCACAGGTTTTTCAGGTACCATTGAAGTTTCCTCATATGCAGCTTTGCACATGGGATTAGTAAGATGCAAGATGCCATGAATCCCAGAGCCTGCAGGATTTTCCTTGCAGTCAGCCTGGTGCAATTTGCTAGTGCTTTGAAGTATTGAGTTAGTTGCCCCTGCTTCTCTGGCGTGAGGTAGGCCATCTGGGTGTTTGTGTCCAAGTTGGCACCCAGGAAAATTATTTTCCGAGAGGGTATTAGCCTTGATTTCTTTTTGTTGACTGTGTATCCCAGAGAATTCAACAACATTATCACATAAGCCAGATGTTTCAGAAGAATGTGCTTGCTGTCCGCTTGGATCAGGCAGTCGTCCAAATAGGGGTATATTTGTATCCCTTGAAGTCTGCAGTAGGCAATTACTGATGCCAGGCATTTCGTGAATACTCTGGGCGCAGTAGATAAGCCAAAGGGCAATGCAGAGAATTGATAATGGGTTGAACCTGCAAGAAATCTGAGGTATCTTCTGCAATCTTGTCTGATTGGGACATGCAGGTATGCCTCCTTGAGGTCCAATGTTACCAGCCAAGTCTCCTTGCCCAGCATGGGAAGAAGCTGCTGTAATGTGAGCATCTTGAATTTTGGTACGAGTAGAAATGTGTTTAGGATGGATAGGTCCAAAATAGGTCTCCAATCTTTTCCCTTCCTTGGCACCAGAAAAAGCCTGGAATAAAACCCTTGACCTTGTCCGTGCGTAGGTACCTCTTGAATCGCTTTCATGTCTATGAGATCTGTAATTTGTCTTTGTGCCTCTGCCCTTTGATTGTGTGGCAGGTTTGGCATGCCTCTCATTTTTAGAAGGGTGTGAAAGTGGAATCTGTAGCCTCTGTCTATAATGTCCAGGATCCATTTGTCTTTTGTGACAATATGCCAATTTTTCGAAAATAATGCCAGTTTTCCACCTAAAGGTGCTGCTATTTGAGCCGTGCTTGGCATGCAAAGGGGAAAGTCATAGGTTCTGCTTTCTGAATGGCTGTGAACTATCCTCACCACCTCTTGGTATAGGTGCTTGCCATTGTCTGCCTCTAAATGATCCTTGAGATTGCCCTCTACCCCTCGGGCACCTGTATCTACCTCTTTGAGGTCTGTCCGTGGCTGGAAAGGAACAATTGTTTGAAGGCCAATTTCTACTGAAACGTGGAGGTTGTACCTATAGGAAATCTTTCACTGTTTGCATTGATTTTGCCTTTTCCTCTATTTTCTTTAATACCTCCTTAGCTTTAACACCAAACAATACATCTTTTTGAAGAGGTGCATCTAGTAATTTAGCTTTGACATGATCTGGTAAGGTTTGCTCTTTGAGCCAAGCATGTCTACGTATGACTGATCCTGTAACAGCAGCTCTACATGAGGCCTCTAAAGCATCAAAACCACATTGCAAGGTATGTTTACCCACTTGCTCTGCACTATGCAACAAATCCTGCAACTCCTTCAAGTCTGGTTGTTCAGGTTGTGACATTTTGCTTTTCAACGGAGATAACAAAAACTGTTGATACTTTAACATATGGAACTGACAGTTTAATGCCCTCATGGTTAAGGTGGTCGAGGTGTATACCTTTTTCCCCCTACCTTTCTAAAGCTCTGGAATCTTTCTCTGAAGGTAACGGATTTTTGGCAGTGGAGGCCTCAATGACCCTGTGAAATAGTTTCTGGGTCAGCCGCATGGCTTTTGTATAGGAATTGGTGTGAATCAGGAGCCCGGTAATACCAGTCAGGCTTGACTGGAGCTGGAGGTAAAGAATCTGGGTTAAGGCTGGCCTCTGAATACACATCATCTAGTATGTCTAAGACAGAAGGGATAGCCAGAGGCCTGTGCTGAGGGAGCAAGAGGAAATCCCTGAGCCTTTTCTTGGACTCTGAGTAATCTTGGCCTTCCCAGTGGAAGTGTTCCCTCAAGGTATGCAAGGTTTCCCCAAAAGAGTAGTCCTCAGGGGGGGAGACAGAGGGAATGGACTCCTCTGCATAAAAATCTTCAAAAGGGGAGTATGAATGTTCCTGGTCTTCAGAATGTTCTGAAGTAATGGAGGCCTGATCCGAGGAAGGGTATTCTTCCTCCACTCTGGGCCTTTTGTCCGAGGGGGGTTGAGAACCCCTGATAAGAGTAATCAAATCCTCAGCCATTTTGAGCATCTGCTTTTTAGGCATGGGGCCTTGAGAGGGGCCTGTGGAGCTTGTCTTTTAGAATGCATGGCTGCTTTAGATTTAGTGAAAGCCTTAATGGAAAAAGAAGAAGGAGGCCTGAAGACACCTTGAGAGGTGAAGGCCTGTCTAAGCTCTGAGTTTTCCCGCCAAGAGTGGCTTCGGTATCTGTAGTCGGGGTGTGGGCCGAAGAGCCTGCGACCTCGGGCACAGAAGACACCGCTAATGAAGTGTCATCGGTAGTCAAGGGCTGCGTAGGTGCCTCACTGAGAACGGGAGCACCTGTAGTCGGCTTTAGCGTGGTGTCAGTAGAAGTCGTGGACCTCGTATGTCGGTCCTTATCTTTGCGTCTTTTACTCAAAACTGGAGTCGGAGTATCCGACGACATAATGTAATTAAACTTTTTGCCAAAATAGTGCTGGGTGAACTCCGCCCGACGCTTAATAGTGCGTCTGTTGAATGTAGCACAAAAACGACAGGCCGAGACGTCATGGTCTGGGCCTAAGCAAGGAATGCAGAGGGAATGGAAATCCTTATGCGGTATTTGCTTCCCACATGAAATGCAATTATTAACTTTGTCTGACATCGGTCTGAGGCAAGAAAAAAGTTTCCCCAAAGGGGTACTTAGCTTTCAAGAAGACTTCGGTTGAAAAATATTCGTAAACTCAGGAGCTGGCCGACCGGCACTTGCGAACTGCTTCTGCTTCGGGCACCGCGCGGCAAGAAAGACTGAAGAAAATGGCGTCGGCTGGTTCTTTTATACCCCTGTCGCACTGACGTCAGGGAAGAAGCGACGACATCCAACGCCGGACCTAGACTTTGGAATTCGGCCGACCGAGGACCCGCTTGACGGCAGGAAAACCCATCTGTTATGACTGCAGCTGTATGCACGATGAACATCAGTTCCGACTCGGCTGAATTCAAAAGCTCGAGAGCTTCCACTGGCTCGAGGCTAACCCCTATCCCATGATGCATCTAGTAAAATCCCCACAGCTTGTTTGCAAGTGAAACACTAACTTAGTATACTCGCAAACTAGAACATAGCAATTTTCTAGAACGAAGAATCAAAGTCTCCGACCATCAGAACTATATACATAAGATTATCCACCCGTTCCTCCAGAAACAAAGGAGGGGGAAGCTGGGTGGGACGCAAGAATGTAGGCAAGATGGACAATAAGCATGGAACGTTATGGTGAGTACATAACTTCTTAATGTTATGTTGTCCTATCTCGCCCTAATTCTTGTTGGTTGGGACAGCATCACTAGCACCTTTATCCTAGGGTGGCTCAAGAGAAAAGACTCCTCAATACAGTGGAACCAAATGAAGACCTGTTCTGGGAGGCCACATCTACTTTGTAATGAGTAATAAAGGTATGCGGTCTCACCCATGTGGCGACTGCACAAATAGTGTCCATGGGAAGTCTAGCCTGAAAGGCAGAGGATGTTGAAAACGCTCTTGTGGAATGAGCTTTTACTTTGCCTGACAATTGTCTGTTATTCTTAGTGTATGACAAGGAAATGCAGTCTAAGTCATTTAGACAAGAGTCACTTTTGAAACAGGCAATCCTTTTCTTTTGTCTGAAAAGGATAGAAAAATCTGATCTGACTTTCTGAAATCTTTGGTCCTATGCAAATAAAAGCGGAGCTGTCTGTGTACATCTAACTTATGTAATGTATACTCTGCCTTGTCGGTATAATTCGGAAAGAACACAGGCAAATCTATAGATTGATTTAGATAATTTTCTGAACAAACTTTGGGTAGAAAAGAGGGATTAGTTCTTAATAATACTTAGTCTTTGTGGAAAAACTATATAAGGTGGGTGTAGAGAGAGAGATTGAAGTTCTGACACCCATCTGGCAGAAGTAATAGCTACCAAGAAAAGTTTTCCAGGATAAAAACTTCATATCACAAGGGTGGCAAAACCAATGCAGACAGCAAAAAATTAAGGTCCCAAGGAGCTGGAGGTTCCCTGATCGGGGGTCTGAGTAAGAACATACCTTTCAGAAAGGCCTTACATAATCTGTGAGACATTATAGACATTCCCATCTCGCCAGTATGAAAGTTAGAGATAGCTGCCAGCTGAACTCTGATAGTAGCTGCTGCCACTCCTTCGTCAAAAAGCTTGGAGAGAAATTGTAGAACTGCAGTAATAGGGGCCATAAAAGGTTCTACATTGTGTTTAACAGCCCAATAAGAAATTCTTTTCCATTTACTTGAATATATTTTTCTCGTAGACAGTTTGTGGGAAGAGACCAAGATATGTTTAACTGCATGGGAAAATTTGTAACATCTAGCTAAGCATGGAATTGGAGCAGCCAGCTGTCAACTTGAGGCTCTGGATGGACGGATGGAACACTCCCAAAGAGTGGGTCAAAAGGTCTGGAAATTGGTTCAGAATCCATGGTTCCTCCAGTAAATGAGTCCAGAGAAAGGGGAACCAACTTTGTTGAGGCCAGTAAGATGCAATGAGAATCATAGTGCTTTTCAACATGTTGGCTTTTTGAAGTACTTTGGGTATTAAGGGGAATGGGGGAAAGGCATAGAGGAGTCGTAGGGGTCAATCGTGGGCAAGTGCATCCCTTGGTGACTTCCCCGGAGGGGGAATGGGGGCAAAGTAGCTGCTGCATTTGGCATTCATGGAGGTGGCAAAAAAGATTGCAGCAAGGCTGTCCTCCATTTCTGGAAGATCTCTTCTGCAACTTCCGGTTTGAGGGACCACTCGTGAGGCAACAGAATCGCTCTGCTGAGTTTGTCCGCTATCACGTTGAATTTCCCCAGGATATGCATTGCTATCAGAAAACGTTGAGAAGCGACTGCCCATTGCCATACTCTTTGTGCCTCTCGACATAGGGAATACAACTTGGCTCCTCCTTGCTTGTTTATGTATCATACCACTGACATATAGTCTATTTGAATTGTAACTGTTCCTACTGGAAGAGGGTCTTTAAGTGTCTGCAATGCATACAGCACTGCTCTCATCTCTAGGACATTGATGTGCAAGTGGCTCTCGTGTTCTTGCCATTCCCTTTGGACCGTCATTCCCAGATAATGTCCCCCTACCCGATCTGGGAAGCATCCGTGGTCAGTACTGCTGTTGGTTGTGGAAAAACAAAGGGGCAGTCTAGGTACAACTGTTCATTCTGTAACCACCAGACTCCGTAATGATTAACTGGTGTGATGGAGGCAAATTCTGCATGGACCACTGGGCCAAGAGTAACCACTGTAGAACCTGCATGTGTAGGCAAGCTAGGGGAACTAAAAGAATTGCGACTGCTATGGTACCCAGAACCTGTAACACAACCCTGGCTTGAACCCTTCTTCTTGATATCAGTATCTTGATTTGATGATGAAGGGACTAAACTCTCTCGGGGGTAAGTTTTGCCACCATCTGCTTTGAATCCAGTTCTGCACCTAAGAAAGTAATTATGCTGCTAAGGTGACAAGGCAGATTTTTTTTACGTTTACTGTAATGCCTAGTCTGGCGCAGAGAAGCATTGTTTCGTCCATCGCCTGCAGAAGTAGATGCTTGGTGGTGGTGGTCAGGAGATAGTCGTCTAAGTATTGAAACACCCGGAATCCCTGATGTCTCAAGTGAGCCGTGAACACTCTGGCGGCTGTAGTGAGGCCAAAGGGCAGGGCTCGAAACTGGTAATGACTGGCTCCCAGCCGAAAGTGTAAATATCTCCTGGACCGCTTGTCCATTTTTATGTGGTAATACACATCCTGGAGATCTATCGAGCACATCCAATCGTCTTTCCCTATAAAGAGAAAAACTGACTGCAGTGTCACCATCTGGAACTTTGATTTCTTTACAGATTTGTTTAGTTTGCAGAGATCCAGAATAGGTCTCCAGTCCCCTGTCTTTTTTGGTATTAAAAAAACCTTGAGTAAGTTCCGGATCCAATCTGGTCTGCGGGAACATATTGGATGACTTTTTATTTCTAGCAACTTGAGTATCTCTTGTGTTGCATAGCCTTTTTGACCAGGTGGAATGTCTGGCAGGACTTGTTTATGAGAGGGGGAGTAGAAAAGGAGATGTAATATTCTCTGGATATGACTGTATGTACCCATTTATCTTGGGAGATCTCTAGCCAGTCGTTTGGGTACAGTGACAAACGTTCCCGACTGCCTCCAGAGAAAATCAGGCGGGGCCTCCTTTCAGGAGCACTGGAAGTGCCTCCCAGAGAATGTATCTCTGTCGCCCTGGATTCTGCGGACCCCCTCTGCCACGAGGTCAGTGTCTTCTGTTAGCACCTCCCCCTTCTGCCCCTGGAGGAAGTGTCACAACGTGCATCAGAGAAAAGTACAGTTTTGTACCTACCATAAATGTAGATGTTCGAAGATCCACATTGCTGCAGTCCCTTAGTAGGTACTTCCTGTCTGTCCCAGTCCCAACCAAAGTAAGTGCAAAGAAGCGAGGCTGGCGGCGCGTGGTCTGGTCGTCGCAGGGCGGGGCGGTAAGGCGTGCATCTGCGTCTTTTTCGTCATCCTTTCATTTCAGTCTTGCCCCATCAGAGTCACCCTAAAAGAAAAAAGCAAAGGCCAAAAAAACAACAACACACCAAGCGATATGTACAAATGTATGTAATATACAATCAAAGAAGTCACAAACAACCACTCCCACCCAAGGAGGAGGGAAGGAGGGGGGAAGGAGGGAGGAGGAACATCTTGATGCTCTAATGTGAATCACATATATATACAAATATAAAACTGTACAAAATTCTTTCATCTCACATTGCTGCAGTCTATCACTGTCCTGACATCCCAGCCTGAACAAGGAAGAGGATGGCAAAGGAGCAAACAACACAGGCTGAACCAACCCCCCTGTAAAATAGCAGTGGGCCCTAGAGGAAGAGGAGAGTATAGATAGGCTAAGGGGGGAAGAAAGTATGATACTTGAACTGAAGTATCATAGCAACCCCAAGTATGGTGCCACCCCTTATAGAAATGCTGTTGAAGTAGTGTGCTGTCTAGTGAGTGAGGCCTAATCCCAGCTGGAGATCTCCTGCAATCTCCTTCTCACTTAGAAAAAGTAGAGTAAGCAATCCACTTAGAAATAAAGCCAATTGCACACTTAGAAACAGTTTTGTTTTGAAAACAAAATACACAACAACTGAAGCAAAATGCCTAAATCAACACTAGAGACTGCTTAAATAATAATAGTCCCTTTGCTGTGTACTTCTAAAGCCTGCAAAAATCTTTCCCCTCATTTGCCTATAAACTTCAAAAGATTTTGGGGATTTAGGCATACAAGGTAGGCAACACAACGCATAAATAAAGGATGGACAAAAAAATCATAGGCATAAGAAGGGCCTAAAATCAGGAAAAATACCTATCAGGGGAAACTGCAATTCAGACACACTTCAGCACAAGGGTAATTCATAAAGAGGTCCCTTCTTGCAGGCTAATGGCTATGATAAAAAGCAGTCTTCATCCACATGTAGCTGGAGGCTCGTAGCTGCAGGCATGAAGGTCAAGCTTAGATTGTCTCCCAAGCTTGCAAGATGAGTCCCAAAGGATCTTAGGAGCTCTACTCTTGGGAACAAAGAAAGAGAGAAAATAAGAAATTGTGATCAGACAAAAACAAGAAATGATGGTGGTCACAATCACTTCTTGAGATAGAGAGGCTGCAGTTCAGCCAAAGTATCAAAAAGATCCACCTTTGTCAATAAAATCTCAGAAAAATCCTTTGACCACCTCAAATCCAAAATGTCTTCATCCTTCCATTTGCTCCCTAAACTTGTAGAAAATCTCTTCCTTTCCTTCCACAATGTCTCCTCAAACTAGTTGAGGAAAGCTGTATAATCACATTAGTGAAAAACAGAGAGCTGGCCGAACTATGTTAAGAACAGAATAAACCCAGGCTGTTAGAGTGAGACCGTCCTTCTGAGACAATGGGTGGGATGCCAGTGGTACTGAGCCAATACTGTGTGAAAGAAGGTGTCGGCATGGGCTTGTCCGAGAATTTACTCCTCTATATGGGAACCAGTTGAGGACAAGAGGGAGACCCTTTGGGATTAGATTTGGGAGGTAAGGCAGAGGTGGAAAGGCATACATGAATGCCCAGGGTGGAAAAAGATACACATGAACTGTGGTCCAACTGAAAGAAAGAGCATCCCACTTCTGTGGCTGTGTCCTGTGGGTTTTTGGAAGCGAAACTTTCTATAATTGTTTTTTGGCACTGAAATGTCACAGATCTATGAAAAGGAGTTGCCATGGATTTCCATCAATGTGGCAAATACACTTGACACATCTGCTAAGGAGTTCATGCTCTCTGTGAAAACCTTCTGCCTGCTGCTAAGGAGTTCCTTGATGTTATTAGCCCCAAACCTGTGCCTTCCATTAGAAGAGAAAATAATGTAGTCCCCTTGTTTGTTGATGTTTTGCCTGTGTACCATCCATGAAGAATGAGATTCCCTCCCTTTGTTGATGTAGTCTGGAAGAGCAATCTCATTGTTGTCTGTTAAGTCAACACCTGCCCTGTATCTCCTTTCTTCCTGAATGCCCAAGCTGCAAACTGGCCTGAGCTGTCTGAATTCATCCACTTATGCAGATGAAATCCTCGCGGCGAGCCACTTGTCTTGTATCCTCCTATCAGATGACTGGCTGGTCACAGTGAAGGCGAGGTTTCCGTTATAATCTGGCTCCACCCTCTGGCTGTGCAAGTCACATTTTGAGATTTGATGTATAGCTGAATGACAGAGTTTTCCTTCTTTGTTGCTCCATTATTACAACTAACTGAACCCTAACAAGCTGGCACTCCTGGCAGTCAGCATTTCAGAGATGCCATGAACTCTGAGATATAGGGTTGTGTCCTTGTTTGTCGGGGGTTAAAAAGGCCATCTATGTATGCCATGTGAGGAAGGTAAAGCAAGATCCTTTTGTTTGAGGGACTTCACGAGGGTTAAGAATAGATCTTTTGTCCTTCCGCCTTAAGAAAGCATCTAAGGTTGCTGAATTTTTTAGACACTTCAAAGCTTAGTTCAGAGATCACCTAAAGATAGAGGGTTATTTAAGTTCATTCAATTAGCTAGGAAGCGAGCTTTGGCTATCACATATTCCAAATGCACTCCAAATAAGGATCCCTTTGTTATCCAGAGTCCCCACTGAAAGCTCTTAAGGGATAGAGAACCTTTATTTTTACTCGAAGCGGGCGATAGGCCAGAAACCAAGGAGCTACTCTGAGGCATGAGATTTCCCAAGATTGGCCCATACGTTCTGATTCCAAGTCCAGCTGAGATAGATATTTAAAAGCATTTTAGTCTGAGAAACACCATCAGGATCCTTTGTCAATCCCCAGTTTTGATCCAGTGAGATTTTTGTTGTGAGATTAAAAACTTGGAGTCCAGATACATTTGAACAGGAATCCCCAATTAAATTATTCTGGATAGATAGACCCAAAATTGACAGCCATGCCACTTTAGGGGAATGAAGAGGGGCTTGCCTTTGTGGCCCTCCTAGGCCCCTTTCTTTGACAGGAACCTCTTTTGATTGTCCCTATCTGTAACACTGCTTCCACAGGCCGGACAACTACATCAGATTGATTGTAAAATCTAAAATCACCTTGTTTTTATCTTCACATATTCAGCTAGATCCCTCAATCAAGCGTGCCTGCGAAGAACAGACCAGAACCAGTGGCAGCCACCCTCGAGCAGCCTACTGCATCAAAACCATCAAAAGGAATGCCACCACCTGTTTCGAATGAACTAATGCCTGCAGCTCAATACTGCACTCATTTACACCAAGCATTAATCTACCTTAACCTTTAATTGTGATAATTTTGATATTTGGTATTTCAACATATGAAACTTCCAATTCAAAACTCTTCAAAAGTGGAAGAAGTATACACTCTTTTTCCTCCAAAGCCCTTGCCTCTTTATCTGGAGGAACAGGGAACAGGACATTTAACTTTAACAGCAAGCCTTAACTTAGGCCCCTGTGAAACAGTTCTGGAGTGCCACAGGAAAAGTAAAAAACTCTTAAAAGGCACTTATGAGCATATAATACCCTATAATATTACTGGAGCAGGCTCCCAGGGTTCAGAAGCCTCCAGGGTTCAGAGAAGCCCACCCAAAAAACATCCTCCAGGGACTATAGAAGCTATGCTGAAGTGTAAACCAAAAACTGGGTTCTTTCAAAATTTTCCCTGAATCCCTGGAATCCCATTAAAAATGCCCCATTCCTCAATGCTCCCTCATGGAATGAAGAAAATGAAAATGAAAAGAGAGAAGCAGAAGTAAAAGAAATCAGATGGAATCAGATCAGAATCGTCCTGCAAAGCTTAAGGCGAGAATCAGACAACTCAAACATCCTCACAAGCTCTCCCACAACCAGGTTCCTAGGCTAGGCCTCTTATCAGGAGGGATCAAAACTCTAAATCTTTCTAATCATATCTTTCTCAAAATGTAGCGCATTAGGCTTAGATAGAGAAACCCTGAGGTACCTGAAACTGAACCTGGCCTGCCCTGGCCTGCCTACAAACCCTTGGAAACAGGGGGGCTAGCCTAAACAGGGAAGGAGGGAAGAACAGCTAGCCGGAGAACTCCAGCCCTGGCTGCTGACCTCAGGGTGCTTTAACAGCTACGTCTCTCCTGGGATTCCAAAGGAGAATTCTTTTACTGGGACCTCTGGCTCACTGGCTGGGCCTCTACTCCCTGCGATCTGAAGACGGTTCTTCGTTCTAAACTTTGTCCTTGGCCCTTTGTTTTTTTTTTTGCGTGCGAGGGCGACATCCATGACATTTGCATTTTATAAAAACACGCTTCTAAAACTAGCACAAGCCCAATCTAAACTCCTCTTTATAAATCTAGCACAAATTCGGCGCAACCAAAATCTAACCAAGGCGTGTCTAAGCAAGGTATGGCAAAAAGACTGAGAATAGCGTCGGTCATGCATTTTGTACCCTGGCGTCGTGGCGTCAGACTAATCGCCTTGACCGGCGGATCAACTTCTCTTTGGTATTGGGGCCGGCTAGGACAGCGGACAGGACTTTTTTGGGAGTTGCATTACCACATCTTCCCACCCTTTTGACCTTTGGGATAAGGTCTAGATGGGGCGGAAAAAACAGACACCGACGGCAGACAAAGTTTTCACTTCCTGCTCGCACCTGGTTAAAGTATCTTTCACCTTGGGTCCATAAAGGAAGAACCATCAAAAAGAGAGTTGGTGAAGGAAGAATTGAAAGGCTCGAGAAAATTGCAAAGACACATCCAGGAATGTCTTCTTAGGGAAATTCCTGTAGCTGTTGCTCTGTTCACCCCATCAGCTGGTTATGGAATCAGTCACAATAGAGTTGAGGGTGGAGAGCTGTCAAGCGGTCCCAAAGCTACAGTACCCTGAAGGGCATCTTCTAGCTCTCTGAGGAGATCCCTTTGAAGCCTCGTAAAGTGGGTCAGGTAATTCAGCTACCATAGGGTAAAGGCCATTGAAGAAAAGGTACACTTTCCATATCTTTACATAGTCCATGACTCTTTGTTGGGAGGATGAACAGATGATGAGTTCTCTGATAACTCCTTCTTAGGGACTGCCATCACCACCATCGCATCTATGGGGACTCCTTTGGTAAGAAACTCATTTTCAGTAGGTGTTGTAATAAATTTGTTCGGCCTCAGCGGAACCGGTTCCACTGTATCCGGGGAAGTCCAGGCCTTATATGATATTGCGTTAAGTAACTGATCACAGCGGGGGGGGTCACCCAGGAGTTGAAGGGCGAGATTCAAAAGTCTCCAGGTACATCGATTCATCCTCTGAAGGATTGGTGGGCTTCCAGCCACCCCTCTGTTTCAGGATTCTCAAGGACGTCAGCAAAAGAGACATCCTCAGAGGGGGACCGTGGGGACCCTTTAGACTCATCCAGATCAGTGTCCGATGTAACTGACTCAGTGGAGTCTATGTGCTTCCTCTTCCACAGTCTCTTCTGAGGGACTTCCTCAGAGGGATACTCTGGAGAAGTTTCAGAGGAGACAGTGTCGCCTGCAGGGGCTTCCTGGGGCTCTGGATTTCTTCACTTGGGGGGGGGGAGTGGGCGAAGAAGAGAGCAACACCGGCACCTGTGAGGGAAGAGAAGATGGCTCCAAGAGTGGAGCTGTCTGGGATGACAGCACTCTCTCCATCAGCTCAAAAGCCCCCTCACTCTGCACCAGAGACCCTCTGCTCTGAAGATGCTGAGGATCGACTGTGAGGCAGAGCGGGTGGCTCTGAAGAAGATGTAGGAACAGAGCTCAACCTCACCGGGGGTAGAGTAGGCTCGGACAACTGTTCGTGTCGACTCATCTCCCCAGACCAGATGGGTGAGCTTCGGCTCTTATACTCCTCGAGATCGGAAGAACCCAAAGATGTTGGCGCAAAAGCTGGAACTGATGATCCTGAAGAAGGTCCCGGTACTGATGGTTCCACTGTTATCGGATCCACATTCTCTGGCTCCAAAACCACCAATAGGGTCGGAAGAGGAATTGAAGACTGTATCTTGGACGATCCCGAGTCCTTTGGGGTTGGAGATGATAAAATTTTAGCCAGCGCAGAATCTTAAGCAATCTCTTCACCACCCGCACCACACTGTTATCAGATAAACTCCTGGAGGAACAGGAGGATAATGAAAGAGATCTGGCCTCTCCAAAATGGGCGATCTCAAGGTCAGAGATATCTGCTCCAGCACAGGAGATAATCTCCTAACTGGTAACTCTACCGGCTCCAAGGATACTGATGGGGCCGGACAGGTTGATTTTGTTTTGTCAGGGACCAAGAGCCCTCGGTTCTGAAGCAGCAACTTTTTTACGAGGCTCTAAAGCTGGAACTGAAAAAGCATGTCGTTTGGAACCTGAATGGGAAGAAGGCAGCTTGGAGCTTTGAGATCCTTCCAAAGATTTTTAACAAACCCCTGACCATCAATTTACTTCTACACTGTTGAAGGACCCTACTAGCAGATAGTGCAAGGGTCTTGGAAATGGATGGCGCCCAAACAATATACACAACTGGTGTGCCCATCCGTGATAGACAGCTTTTGAGTGCATTGATTGCACTTCTTGAAACCAGACCGTCTTATGTTCTTTAGGCTCCTTTTCCTTTGACATAGTCAAAGAACAAAGTATAAACCACAAGAAGTAAGGAAATTATGACATTTATTTTTTTCAACTGTGAGTTTAAACTTTAATTATAATCTGCCCCAAGAAAACAACAGCCTACTAACTATTAACACACACAAGAAGTTGAAATGCACACACATTCATTTTCAGCAGAAAGCTGCAAGAAATAAAATACGGTTTAACCACTAATTTAACACACTAAATAAACTGCTCCAAAGAAACAGGAGTCTACTGAACCAGTAACATCACACCACAGGTTCAATACACACATAAAAACCTTACAGTAGAAAGCTGTAAGAAAACCATCACAGGACAATCTAACCAGTATTTAACACACTAAAAACCTATCACTAGAACACACACAAGCCAACGACGGAGAATCCTCTAATATAAACGGAATCTCCAAAGAAAGGAAGGCACGGGGACGGGAAGCAGCCCTCTCTAAGTTAGACGGGCCGCCGAGAGCCCTGTAACTTAAAACGGGTCTCTCACAGAAACAAAGGGAAAACAACACACAGAAAGCTAGAAGGGGGTTTATCTAACTCTATCACACAATAGAAGACAGAAAACTGACAAAAACTGTAGAAAGATGTGAAATAAAATCTACTCAGCCAACAAGCCAGTCAGAAGACATCCCGGTCGCTTGAGAGTCAAATGAGATCTGGGGATTTTTCCAGATGCATCATGGTATAGGGAATAGCCTCGAGCCAGAGGAAGCTCTCGAACTTTTGTATTCGGCAGAGTCAAAACCGATGCTTGGTTCGAAACCCAACCAGTAAGAATTACAGCGAGCTAGGACAACATAACATCATATTTTGTAAAGACTTGAGATGAGGACTGCTTTCTCAAGGAATGACACAAGACTAGAAAAATTCAGTTTATACTAGACTAAAATATGGTAACTGCAAGTTCTGCCAGATCCTGAAAAAGTGTCAGAAGTGAACAAGGCAAGAAGGTGACACTTTGGGGGTATTCTTTCTGGACTGTATGTCATATTTTTCCCAGAAATGTTCAATGCAGTAAGATGAAAAAAGTATATTTCTGAATTCAGTGAACAAAACAGAGTAAGCATGTTTCTTTCTTTGAAAATACAGACCGAGATAATGACCTCTTACAGTATAGAATAACCAAAAAGAGGGAACAGGATACTATCCGAACAATGCAGACAAAAAGCATCCAGATCTGCTCACCTCAGGCTTGTACATTTCATCTCTCTTTAAATATGTTTTGCTCCCCTATCCACAGCTGACCATGAGCTACTCCAAGTGCTTTTTCTTAGACTCAGAGTCCCCTAAGTCAACTGCTCTCTGGACCTGATCTGAAATTTGGGGTTGAAGAAGGAATGGAGACATCCCAGTGCTGCATCTTACTGCTGCTGAACAGAATTTGTTTTTTTTTTTGTCCTACCCACATGCCCACCTTCTATGCACAGTACATTAAATGATAAAATCACAAAATCCTACAGACATCTGCTAGCGTCTCTAATTTTTGTTTATTCTTTGCTGACTTGGTTAGTCCCACTATCCTCTTTTCAGGGGAGACCCCCGGTGGTACTCACACTGATGAGGGGAAAATCTGGCCAAGGCACCGGAGAACTTCTTCAACTTCAGATGTTGGGGCTTCGGGTTAACATCTCATTCAGAAGACAACACACTCGTGTGCTGCACCGCCCCTTATGCAGTGTCAGTATTAAAACAATCCAGCTACCTGGTGTAGGAACAGAACCCCCAGCCTTTTGAACTACAGGCAAGTGTGCTACCCACTTGAGCTACTAAACTATTTCACAGTCCTCACTGACTGACAGAGTGGCAGCATCAGCTAGAAAGCCATCCCCTCCTCAAGATACATTACCACATCAAGGTAGTTAGGAACAAATTAAGAAATAAGATCCTCATCTTTTCCCGTCTGCTTTGACGTGGGAATACTTAGAACAACAACTCCATCTCACAGTAATCTTCTGAATCCTTTGTTTTCCTCCACAGACCTCCTAGATGTTTTGCACCACTTACTGATAGATACGATTAAAATTGCTGGCATTCACAAGAACTGGAAATACTGTTTGAAAAGGTATAGAAACAAAAAATGCACAAAGCTGGTGATAGTCCTGCTTCTAATGCCCGTATGGAAACTTTACTGGACAGGGAGGCCCAGGCTAATCTTTGCACACCAAGTAGAGGCAACTTCATAAAGACATTATGCAGTGCTAAGGAAGGTAACCAACTCCGGACTATAGCAGTGTGCATATTTTTTTTTACACAGGTGCAGCTGGTGCTTGGGCAGGAATTCAGGACTGTGACTATTTGAATGCAGGTACTGAGTCATTTTTCCAGGTAAAGAAAAGGGAAAAAAAAAACAAAGACGGTCCACCCCTCTCCAGAAGGTCTGCTAAAGTAAGACCAAGGGAAATAGGAAGAAGACGTTAAATGTAGGGCATCTGTTGAGATAGTTACCTACCCTGAACTGGAAGCAAAGTGGAAGAAACAGAAACCACACAAGGCCATTGTGGTATAACAAATGGGAAGGAAGTAAAGAATGAGGAATATGCAAATCAAAACAAGCATGTGCTGTGGGGGGCCTACACTACTACAGCAGACTTCATTAGAAAGGCCTTCTAGTTGTTCTTCAGTCTTATACCAGACAATTATACACCCAAAATGCTCACTGAATGGACTGCTACAATACAGTAAAAAGAAATCTTAGGTTAAGTACAGTGAAATGACAATCACAAGACAAGCACTCAGCAGGTACATGACATACACAGGTGATGTACAACTGAGAATCAGATTTGCAAATGAACATGGATACAACTACTACTACTATCTCAATATCTCCCGGCCAGTTACACAAGGCAAAAGTAAAAAAACAACATATAAAAGACTACCTTCTTCCTGCCTGGGCTATCTCAGGATATGACACAATAAAATAAGAAAAAAGTAACCAGTCAACAAATGAAGAGGAGCAAACCTGCTAAAAACAGACATACAGTGGAGAGATACTGCAGTAGCATCTATACTGCTGCAGTCGGTCAAAAGGAGGGAAAAAGGAACATCCAGAAACTTATTTCAGGAGCCAAAGAGTGGAATCTACTTTCAGAAACTTCCCATGCCTCTCAACACGTTAGAATTTGGCCTAAAATTTAGCCTTGCTCTTAAAACACTTACTCATTTTCTTCATAAAGTCATACCTGGTTATGTACACATATCTTACTGAATAAATGAACTAAGCATACATAAAACTCCCTACCACTAACATATCTAGTCTAACAAATAAAACCCTCTATTGTGAAAATATAAGAGTGCTCAACTTTCTGACCCTCTGCTATGATTTTTAAAGACTAGTGCCATCATTTTTAACTTTGAGAGGTATTATTTTCCTGTGTAAGTTACTGTTACTTGAGTTTAGAAGGCAAAGATGTAGTTTCAAATAGCCACTTTAAGGCAACTGAAGGGCACAATTAGTTTCTTACAGTATATTGTAGCTGCATCCTTTCTGGGCCACCCTAACATACAGCACAACTCTACCCTGAGACATCAAGGCTTAACCATTCTCGATAGATCCTTATAAGCAAAAAAAAAAAAAAAAAAAAAATTGGTGACAGTGCTCTAGCAAACTTTCAGGCATATTGCTTATTTACTTATTTATTTAACATTTATTTACTGGGAGTGTCTGACTGGGCCAAGGGCCCGTTTTCAGCAGAGGCCCAGGGAGAAAAACTCCACATACAATACACACACACACACACACACACACACACACACACACACACACACAAAAAGAAATTACAAAAAATAAAAATAAATACAAATATAACAAAGACACAAAAAAATTACAAGATACAAAATACAAAAAATTAAACATACTTATAAAAATATGATACTGAAACACAAATTTAAATTGTTTGTGTCTTTCGGCTTTTCCCGGTTAGGGGTCGCCACAGCGGAACTCCGGTCCGCTAATGATTGGCAGTTGATTTTTACGTACTGACTTGCCAGCCCTGACTCACAACCTTCAACGAAGGTACGCCCATTCACGCATGTCTCCACGCAGAAGACGCTCTAGCAGAGAATCGAACTGGACAGCGTCTTGCTATGAGGCGACAACACTACCGCAGCACCACCACTGCATTACTAGGAAAAAATAGGTCCTCATAAAAGGTAAACAAGAGAAGAAACATTTAAAGAAACTGAGATAAAATAAAGTCCTTGATGCTGAAATAGGTATCACCAAAGTGGACACATATGGACAAGGAACTGTTACTGTAAAACAAATATTTGTTCACTGTGATGAAGGTTGTTCACCTTCTCTTGAGAAAGAACCTTTCATGTCTAATAAAAGTATGTTCACAAGCATGTGCAATGGTTACGCCAGAATATCTTTGATTTCTGCCTGCAAACTCTTGAGTTTACTAGTGTGGCCAACTCCACCTACAACATCCTATCAAAGACTGCTGAAGGGCAATAATAAAGTAGTGAAGGAGAAAGAACAGCAGTAGACAGGCAAAGCAGCACAAGGCCTAACTCACAATACCAGAGGTCATCAGATGAAGGCCACAACAAGTACCTGCACAGACCTACTGCATTAGCATCTAAACCATTTACATCTAATGAAAGGAAATATTTGGTTTCCCTTTCAGCACAGAGGACAGTTCCAGTTGCCCACATTGGTGACCGGGTACAGGTAGTAAGCCTGAAGACAGAAGGCCAACTTAAGTTTGGAGTAGAGGCAGAGTGGTATTAGAACATCCCATATTCTAAAGCTACCAATTGTCAATATTCACAGATTCATATGAGAAACCAAAGTATACAAAACTTCGTGGAAACAGGGTTAAAAACAATTAAAGACAACTGTACTAGCAGTACGACATCTGTTTGTTAACTGTGCAAGTTAATTGGCTCTTTTCAGAAGAACAGGACATCTTGTCTTCCCTATTAGGGACTGGCATCAGACTACAGGAAGAGAGAAAGGAATAGGGAATCATAAGCGAAAGACAAGCACTACTACAGTTTAGAACAACCTAGAACAGCAGCTGCTGTTCAAAAAGGGATAATTAGTAAGGCATAAAAAATACTGCATGATAAGTATAGGAATCAATCATAGGTTAGAAAGGATTGGGAAGACAAACTGGATAAGCAATTCCCCAAAAAACAATGGGAGTATATATATATATATATATATATATATATATATATATATATATATATATATGGGTCTCCTTTTTTCGCTGAATCTCATTTCACTGAATATTATTTCACCCCAACCACTTCGCTGAAAACTCATTTCACTGAAGCTCATGTCACTGAACTGCAGTTAGTATATATGGCACTGTGTAGAGTACTGTAAGGCAAGTAAAAGGTATATGCCCTTTTCCGCACTGTAGTGAGATCTTGGAGTTAGTATATATAGTCAGGGGATGTGAGGGGCACAGCCCCCACATTGGGGGACATAGCTTCCACTTAGTTTGAGTACATATCGTCTTCTGGAGAGATGGTCACTGGTGTTGTTAACTATGCATGTACATTGTTCAAAATGTATTGTTTTGAAGTTTTTGGTAAAATACAATATAAAACAAGGTAGGGGGCTACACCCCCCACTCCCCTCCTAACTATATATACTAACTCCAGGATCGCACTACAGTGGGGAAAAGGGCATATACCTTTTACTTCCCTCACAGTACTCTACGCACTGCCATATACACTAAGTTCAGCTCAGTGAAATGAGATTCAGTAAAATGAGTTTTCAGTAATTTGTGTTTTCAGCGATGTGGTTGGGGTGAAATGAAATTCAGTAAAATGAGATTCAATGAAACAAAGTAGACCCATATATATATATATATATATATATATATATATATATATATATATATATATATATATATATATACGAAATTTTATTTTATTGAAAACCAGTATTCAGGGCATAAAACTGGGATTTGTCCCCCTCCTCAATGTAGTGTGACCCTGGAGTTGATATATAAAGTTAGGGGGGGCACAGCCCCCCACATTGGGGTGAGTGTGGGGGAGGGCAAAGCCTCCCACCTATTTTCGTTTAAAATGTCTACTTTGTTTTATTTTCTTCTTTTAAATGAAAATAGGTGGGGGGCTTCGCCCCCCACACCCACCCTAACTATATATATCAACTCCAGGGTCGCACTACATTGGGAAGGGGGACAAATCCCTGTTAACTGCTTTGAATACTGGTTTTCGATCAAATGAAATTTTGACCAAATGAGTTTCGATCAAATGAAGTAGACCCATATATATATATATATATATATATATATATATATATATACATACATATATATATATATATATATGTATATATATATATATATATATATATATATATATATATATATATATATATATATATATATATATATATATATATATAGATACACACACACACACACACATATTTTTGCGCAGGTATTTTAATACCACCAATCAGGTAGATTACAAATGTTTGAGGTATAATGGGGATGAAAGAGGTTATTTTATCTTTGCTACAATATTCACAACTTCAGCTACAGTTGGCTTAGCCTCTCTCTTAGTAAAGGTCAATGTGAAAATGATTACAACGAAATATGACTACCTGATACACAACTAATTAGTCTGAAAAAAAGGAGAGGAAGACACAGACCTAAAGAGAACTCATTTTTCAATGGCTGTCCGAATTCTTTAATACTTCTTTAGACCCTCCCCAACACCACAACATAAGGTACTTTATTCTTTTTGAATTCTGTGATAAGTACATGTTCGAGAAAGTACAGTTTTGTACCTACCATAAATGTAGATGTTCGAAGATCCACATTGCTGCAGTCATAACTTATGGGTAGTCCGCTGTCCTCGGTCGGCCGAATACCAAAGTATTAGGCTGACGTCGGTCATGGGCGCTCAGATCGGACGTCAGAGCGTCAAGGTATTAAAGCGCATGACCGACGTCATTTCCTCAGTCTTTTCTTGCCCCAGATGTCAAAAGGCCCTAAAAATAAAGGCCACAGCCAAAAATAGAATAACTCCCTAAAACCATGTACAAAAAACAGCTACAACCCAAATCATACCACCACTCCAAACTACAGAGGGAAGGAGGGAGGTAATTGGACTGCAGCAATGTGGATCTTGAACATCTACATTTATGGTAGGTACAAAACTGTACTATGTTCTTCATCTCACATTGCTGCAGTCATAACTTATGGGTAGAATCCCAAAGCAGAGGTAAAGGGAGGCTGGCAAAATCATAAAGCATTGGGGGCTGCCAAAATGCCCTGCAAGATTGCAGTGGCAAATCCAGCCCTAGATTTGGAATAAAGAGGAAGATGGTAATGTTTAGAAAAAGTGTGCACTGAACTCCAAGTAGCTGCTTCCAAAATATCTTTAGTAGCTACCCCCCTTAAAAAAGCAGTAGAAGTGGCAGTAGCCCTAGTGGAGTGAGGCCTGATTCCAGCTGGAATCTCCTTACCATGGTGAGAATAACAAAAAGCAATACAAAAGCCAATCCACTTAGAAATAGTTTGTTTTGAAACAGGTTTCCCCTGAGAACCCAAAGCAAAAGAAACAAACAACTGCTGAGACTGTCTGAACCCTTTAGTCTTGCTCAAATAATAACGCAACTGCCTGTGAATATCCAAAGTGTGCAAAATTTTCTCCCCTTTATTTTGGGGATCTGCATAAAAAGTAGGCAAATGAATAGATTGGTTCAAGGCTACATTTGAAACCACTTTAGGCATGAAAGTAGGGTTAGTACGCAGAGATACCCTGTCCTTATGAAAAATTAGGAATGGTTCAACTGCCATTAGAGCCTGTAATTCAGAAACCCTTCTAGCAGACGTAATGGCCAACAAAAAAGCAGTCTTCCAAGACAAAAACTTTAACTCAGATGTAGCTGCAGGTTCAAAAGGAGGTAAAGTAAGTTTTTACAACACAAAATTGAGATCCCAAGCAGGAGTAGGAGCTCTCTGGGGTCTTATGTTCTTTGCCCCCCTAAGGAATTGCTTAAACAAAGGATGAGAGAATAATGGTGGATCACAGTCATAGTGAGCAGAAATGGCTGCAGCATGAACTTTTATAGAGGAGAAAGACAAACCCTTGTCCAATAATTCTGTAAGATATTGAAGAGAAACACTCAAATCAGGCCTGGAAACATCAAAGCTCTTTGCTTTGCTCCAAATAAAAATCTCCTCCATTTATCAGCATAAACTTTCCTTGTACTAGGCCTCCTGGCCTCCAAAATAACATTCAAAACTTGTTGAGGAAGCTGCGACCCTCCAGGTACTAGAACAGAATATGCCAGGCTGTTAGATGCAGGGACTGAATCCTGACATTGAGGAAATGATTGCCCTCCTGAGTCAAAAGGTGTGGAATCAAAGGCAAAGGATAAGGAGGTTCCCGTACTAAACTCCTCAGCAGAGGGTACCAGTGCTGTCAAGGCCAGTCTGGAGCTATTAGAATCATGGAGGGCTTGTCTTGTCTGACCTTCAAGAGAACCTTTGGAAGAAGAGGCAGAGGCGGAAAGGCATAGACGTAAAGATTGCTCCAACTGAATGATAGAGCATCCACTTTCCAAGCTGTGGGATGAAACATCTTTGTGCAAAACTTTGGCACCTGGAAATTTAGTGGAGAAGCGAACAGATCTATGTCTGGAGTCCCCCATATAATTGTCAACTGTCGAAATACATGAGGATCCAATTTCCACTCGTGGGGATCCACTATCCGTCTGCTCAAAACATCTGCTAAGGAGTTCTGTGCTCCTGGCAGAAACCTTGCTTGAAGAGTGAGTTGCGAACTGAGAGCAGTCTCCCACAAAATCATAGCTTGCCTGCAAAGAGGGTACGAATGGGTTCCCCCTTGCTTGTTGATGTACCACATGACAGTTGTGTTGTCTGTTTGAATCAACACCTGCCCTGGGAGAAGTAAATCCTTGAAAGCCATCAATGCAAACTGGACTGCTAACATTTCCTTCAAGTTGATATGTAAATGTTGAAGTCTGGCAGGCCACGTGTCTTGAACCCATTTTCCATTGAGGTGTGCTCCCCAGGCCTTGTCCGAGGCATCCGTTGTTAAAATCTGACTCGCCTCTGGTCGGGTCACAGAGAGTCCCTTGTTTAGGTGACATTCCTGAGCCCACCACAAAAATTCCTTTTGAATGCAAGGTATTATCTGAATGACAGTGTCCAGATCTTGGCAGTGTTGTGTCCATACATTTTGAGATACCATTGTAGCTTCCTCATATGCAGTTTGGCATTGGGAAGCACCAGAATACAAGATGCCATGAACCCCAAGGCTTGAAGGACTGTCCTTGCAGTCAGCCTGGACCGTAGAGACAATTGATGGAAGTAAAGTGTAAGATTCTTTTGCTTGTCCGGGGTCAAAAAGGCCATCTGGGAAGCTGTATTCAGTCTCACACCCAGAAAGCACATTTCCTGAGTGGGTACTAGACTGGACTTTGTTTCGTTCACAGAATACCCTAGGCACCTTAACACTGTCATAACATACTGCAGATGGTGAAGAAGCTCGTGCTTGTCTTGAGCAAGAATCAGGCAATCGTCCAAGTAAGGATAAATTTGTATTCCTCTTAACCTGAAGAAGGCTATCACTGGAGCCAGAACTTTTGTGAATACCCTGGGTGCAGTAGATAAGCCAAAGGGCAATGCAGAGAACTGATAATGTAAAGTCCCAGCCAGCAGGAATCTCCTGCAACTGAGCCTGATAGGAACATGAAGATAAGCCTCTTTGAGATCCAGAGTTACCATCCAGTGATCTTTGCCCAACAGAGGCAGAAGTTGTTGCAACGTCAACATTTTGAATTTTGGAATGTCCAGATATGTGTTGAGGATAGATAAATCCAAGATTGGCCTCCAAGTGTTTCCTTTCTTTGGTACAAGAAATGGCGAGAGTAAAATCCGAGGCCCACTTCTGACAGAGGGACCTGCTGTATAGCCCCCATTTGAAGAAATAAAGAAATCTGTTTGTGAGCCTCTAACCTTTGCTGAGGAGGAACGTCTGGCATGCCTTTGAAAGGAGGCAATGTGTGGAAATAAAACTTGTAGCCTCTGTCTATAATGTCCAACACCCATTTGTCCTGGGTGACTAGAAACCAATTTTGCTTGAAGAGTGCCAACTTTCCTCACAAAGGAGCTGCCAGACAGGAAGGATCTGGCAGCTGAAGATGCAGGTCATTGGGCCTGTTTACGAAAGGACTGGCCCCTGCCCTCACCTGTAGATTGTGCTGGTGAACTCCACGGCCTAGGCCTGAAAGAACTCTGAGCTCTGCCCCTACCACGTCTAGATCTACCCCTAGACTGTGAGTCAGAAGAAGGGTAAGTCCAACCCTTAGCAGGCCAGTTCCTGCTAAACTTAGGGGGCTGCACCTGCAAAAAATCTTTAACAGTCTGCATAGACTTAGCCTTGTCTTCCATTTTTTTCAAGACAGACTCCACAGGAGAACCAAACAAAACTTCAGACTGCAAAGGAGCATCTAAAATCCTAGCTTTAACATGCTCTGACAAATTCTGATCCTTAAGCCAGGCGTGCCTGCGAATAACTGAACCAGTGGCAGCCACCCTGGAGGAAGCCTGCAAAGCATCAAAACCACACTGCAAAGCATGCTTACCCACCTGATCAGAGGCATGTACCAAATCCTGTAATTCCTTACACTCTATGCCCTCTGCCAAAGCATCCATTTTAGATTTTAACTGAGTAAGGAGAAAATTCTGGTACTTCAACATATGAAACTGGCAATTCAAAGCCCTCATTGCTAAAGTGGAAGAGGTATACACTTTCTTACCCCACCTTTCCAAAGCTCTAGCCTCCTTATCCAAAGGAACTGGATTCTTTACAACAGAAGCCCTGACACCCTTAGGTCCCTGGCTAATAGTTTCTGGATCGGCCCTAGGGCTTTTATACAGATATTTATGAGCCTCAGGCACTCTGTAATACCTATCTGGCTTAACTGGCGCAGGAGGCAAAGAGTCTGGATTAAGGGAAGCCTCAGAGAAAACGTCTTGAACAACATCCAAAACAGGAGGTATAGCCAAGGGCCTATGCTGTGGTAAACAAAAATTCCCTAAGCCTCTTCCTGGAATCTGAGAAATCCTGACCTTCCCATTTAAAATGCTCCCTCATGGAATGCAGGGTTTCTGCAAAAGAAAAATCCTCTGGAGGAGAAGCAGAAGGAGTGGAATCCTCTGCGTCTGAATCAGAATAAGGAGGAAAATCCTGAATGTCTTCAGCCGAAGACTCTGAGTAATCTGAAGCCTGCTCCAAACTTTCCATTTCTGGCTCCACCCTAGGCCTCTTATCAGGAGGGGGCATAGAACCCCTGATTAAAGTAATTAAATCTTCTGCCATTTTAAGCATATGTTTTTTAGGCACAGAACCTGCAGAGCTAGGACTGACACCTGTGGAAGGCAAACCAGGCCTGCCTTTGGAGGGCACCTTAGAGACAGAAGGAGAAGGCCTAACCACCTTAGGCAAAGAAGGGAGAACAGTAACCTGAGAGGCCCCGTCAGCTTGACCTGACTCCTGAGAGGCCAAATCTTGCAAAACCAACGTCTCCCCCTGAGACTCAGTTGAAACTTCGGCCGGATCAACCAAATCCACCGTAGTGTCTAAAGAACCGGCGTCCGGAACGGACGAGTCATCCTGTTTGGACTTTAAAGATTTATCTTTGCGCTTCTTCAGTAGCGGCGTCGGAGGATCCGGCGGCATATTGTAATTACACCGCTTACCGAAGACAAGCCTAGCACAATCTAGCCTACGTTTAATGGTGCGCTTATTAAACCTAGCACAAAAGCGACACCCTACTACGTTGTGCTCCTGTCCCAAACAAGGAATACAAAGAGAGTGGTAATCCCTATGCGGTATCTGTTTCCCACAAGAAATACAATTATTCACTTTTTCTGACATCCGGAAGTAACTGAGGCAAGAAAAAACAAAAATATTCCCCAACGGGGTACTTAGCCCAACTTGGTTTCGGTCTGAAACTCAGAATACCAAAATTTCAGAACGCCGTACGGCACTTGCAAACGCTGCTTCTGCTTCGGACCATGCGGCAAAAAAGACTGAGGAAATGACGTCGGTCATGCGCTTTAATACCTTGACGCTCTGACGTCAGATCTGAGCGCCCATGACCGACGTCAGCCTAATACTTTGGTATTCGGGCCGACCGAGGACAGCGGACTACCCATAAGTTATGACTGCAGCAATGTGAGATGAAGAACATCCTGCTGAAGTAGTCTGGCTGTTATTAAAATAATTCAAGTATCTGGAATACTGTCATAGCTGTTGAAAGAAATATTAAAAAATGACATTTTATCCAGGAAAAATATGAAAAAAATTGATTCTACTCCAGATACAAACATCTGTAAGCAACACTTACCAGCTGAAAATTACCTGTTACATACTAAGCTGCTATTATTCACATTTTAATTGTTTAGATGACATTTTAGGCCACCATAATATGTTTCTATATCTCATGTATATAAGGTTTGGAATGTTGTTAACTTTATTACTACTGCTTTCAATGTCACAGTATTACCTTTGTTACTCATGTTACCTCAACTCTGTTAATTATAAACTTGATAAAAAGATATTCGACAAAAACAAAATAATTAATTCTATGGCCAATATAGCTGCATCTTACTTCTGGATAGCCCTAGATCTTTCACATAAGAGCTTTTATGTTACGTTGAAAGCAATCTTGCATCCTAGGTTATGTCCTACTCTGTCTTTGCTAATAAAGCAAATCTTTTTTATAGTTTATATGGATAAGCTAAAAGCGAGTGTTTATGGCCTACGAAAATGCTGACTAATGACCAAGTCTAAAACCTGAAAGCTCAGAAATCCATTTAATATTTTATGTCTGTCATGCATAAATTATTAGTGTTGCATAAATACTGTTGCAATGGGTCAAGCATTTTTATTTTGTAGTTGCTGATCACAGCTTTGTTAAGAGATTATATCTTAAAACAAAAATACCCCTTTGGTTGAATTATTTTATCTTTGGTTGCTGTTTTAATTGCTGGAGCCTGTTCAACAACAAGGAGAACATGTTGCTGCTTTTATGACTCCAAGCATTACTGATCTCATTTGTTTTATGTTTAAATTTCATCCACTTCTGAAACAGAGTGTGTGTGTGTGTGTGTGTGTGTGTGTGTGTGTGTGTGTGTGTGTGTGTGTGTGTGTGTGTGTGTGTGTGTGTGTGCACGCATTTTCCATTTTAGCAAAAAATACATTTTCTGAGAAATACTGGGATGACAGCAACTTCATTCTTTATTTCTTTCTTTATTTTTCCTCAGACATTCTCAAGTCATACTCTTCCCATTCTTCCCATACAGCAACACACCTCCCAGTCTCTCCAAATCGAATTTGCTGGTGTATACCCACGTTTCTATACTGCATGCCATCCTAAAAGTCACTCCTCCAAAGTCTCTACTTGCGACATTTTGCAAGAGGATGTGAGAAAGTGGAAAGATTTACTGAAGTGGACAGACATGGATCATGAGGAGCCATCATTTATGTACACAGCTTGCATATGTCATATGACACAGTTTGTCTACTTCAAGTACAGGACAGAGACCCTAGCATCTCCTCAAATGCCACTGGCTCAAATATACTAATAAAAATTGCAGTCAATTAAAATTAAAATCAGCAACAACCCTTAAAAATTTCACTTCAGATGTGGGAAAGTGAAAAATATTGTTGTTGATTTTTAATTTAATAAATTGCATTTCTATTTGTATCTTTGGGCCAGTGAAGACTTTTTATTGACTTCATTGAGAAACCTGGCTTGAATTTTGCCTTCATGATCTACTAATTTTCAGAATCAAGAGAGAAAAGGTTAGTTGTGTAAAATCTTACCATAACGTTAGAGGTCTTTCTCTTCTCTGTTGCAGTACTCTTTACATGACCTGATGTCGGCCAGTATACAAAAGTCTTTAGTGCCTAAGGTGCTTGGTATGTCGCACATAGACTGCTATCAGACGTAGGCCATAAAAGTGATGTACACACGCACTATCCTCAGAAGTGAGTGCCCCAGGAAAAACGCTTGAGAAACAGTTATGTATGGCAGGAACATCCAATGAAGAACAAATGCAGGGGGATGGAGGATGGGATAGAATACTGCAACAGAGAAGAAAAGAAGGACATCTAACATTATGGTAAGATTTTACACAACTAATTTATGCCCTTATATTCTGCTGTTGCAGTATTCGTTACATGAGGGAAAATGCAAAAGATCATGAGGAGGAGAAGGAGGAGGAGGAGGAGGAGGTAGGGGCACTGGAGCTTTCTAGGAAGTCGTGAAGAATGGCCCTAATGAAGCCGGCCCTAGATTTTGAGATGTTGTCCAGTTTGTAGTGCTTGGTGAAAGTATGGACTGAAGACCAAGTAGCTGCCTCCAGAATGGAGTTGGTGTCTAACCCTTTGAAGAATGCTCCAGATGAGGCAACGGCTCTTGTGGAGTGTGCCCTGAGTAAGAGAGGGCCTTTCCATGGTATTCAAAGCAAAAGATAACAGAATTTTCGATCCAGTTGGAAACAGTTTGCTTAGAGACTGGAAGTCCTAGGGCTCTAGGATGGAAGAACACAAACAGTTGGTTTAATTTCCTGATGCCCTTGGTATTGTCAAGATAAAACCTAAGCTGTTTGTGTATGTCTAGAGTATGCAGTGTTCTTTCTGCAGACTTTTTTGGGGGAGGGAAGAAGGTAGGAACGTGGATAGCTTGGTTGAGTGATAACTCATTTATCACCTCTGGCATAAAGGAGGGGTTGGTGCAGAGGGAAACCTTGTTCTTAAGGAACACTAAGTAAGGAGGGGAAGCCATAGGAGCCTGAAGTTCAGGCATCCTTCTGGCAGAAATGATTGCCAGCAGCAGGATTATCTTCCAGGAGCAATATTTTAAGAGAGCCATAAACTGCTGGTTCAAAGGGAGCCAGGGTCAATTTTTCCAAGACAAAGTTAAGATTCCCAGGGGGGATAAGACTGGTTTCCTGGGAGGTCTCATGTGAAGGACGCCTTTCAGGAACTGTTTGGCCTCAAACCTGGAAGTCAAGGGAAATGAGAGAGGCAGACAGACAAATGGCTGACACGTGCACTTTCAATGAAAAATATGTTAGGCCCACCTTCAGCAGTTCACACAGGTATAAGACTGTAGGGACATTCACTGTTAGTGGGTCCAGGTTAAGTGAGAGACATCAGAATGAAAATTTTTTTCCATTTGGATAAATAAAATCTTCTAGAATTGGGTTTCCTGGCCTCCTGCAGTACCCTTAGCATGTCCTCTCAAAAAAAAGGTGTCTGTATGGAATCAAGACCCTATCACCTACAGAATCAGCTGCAGTATTTTCAGGTGAGGGTGAATGAGGGTTCCCTCATGCTGTGTGAGCAGGTCTACTCTGTGGATTAACTTGTGGTAACTGCCCTTGGCTAAATGCAGAAGTAAGAGGAACCAATGCGGTCTTGCCCAAAAGGGGGTCATCAACAAGATTTTTGGTCTGTCCTGCTGTATCTTCAGAAGGACTTTTGGAATAAGAGGCAGGGTAGGGAATGCATATACAAACATTCCTCTCCATAAAAAACTAAGTGCGCCCACTTTCCAGAACAGAGGATGTAGGTCTTTGGCACAAAATTGAAGAAGTTGTCTGCAAAAAAGATCCACTTGTGAAATACCCCATTGGTGGACAATGTCCAAAAGCACATCCCTGTGAAGCATCCATTCGTGGAGTTGTGTTTTGGACCTGCTCAGTGCATCTGCCAATACATTCAAGCTGGAGGGAATGCACACTGCCTGCAGAAGTGTCGGCAACTTGACTCCCAGCTCCCACACTTGTAGGGCTAGACTACATAGGAGGCAAGTCCTGGTTCCCCTTATTTGTTTACCTACAAAAGCACTGTCATGTTGTCTGTGAAAACTTTTAAGGGCCCTGAAGTGAGGAGAGACTTGAAAGGCCTGAAGTGCCAGGAGTAGTGCTCTCATTTCTTTTATGCTGATGTGACATTTCCTTTGAGAGGGTGACCAGGTGCCTTGTGCTTTCACAGTACTGAAGGCTGCCCCCCAGCCTGTATCTGAGGCATCTGTATAAATCTCTTGTACTGGAAGGACAATGATGAAGTGGGAGGCCTGGGCTGGCAAAGAGTTTTCAAATCCCCCAAGTTATTTCCTTCAATCCATCAATTTTTTTTCGTTCTTCAGCCAGGGAAGAAGGGGAATTTGGAACTCCAAAGGGTGTGCATGTTGTGTCCACACCAATTTCAGGAGCCACTGCCATTTCATGTGCAATTTTGCTAGAGGGAGCATCAGGATGGTGGAGGCCATAAAGTCTAGTGTCCTGAGAAAGGTTCTGGCTGAAATATGGGACACAGGAAACAGGTTTTGAAAGAAGAAAAACCTTCAAGAGGTCTGTTTGGATCCTGCACCCTGGAAAAAGTGGCCCTGTGACGGGGGGGAGAGAAGTGATTTTTGGTAATTTATAGTGAATCCCAGGGAAAGAAGCATGGAAATTGAGTGGTTGAGATATTGCTGTACTCTGGACTGTCTGCTTGGAAAAGAAGATCATCCAAGTATTGGAAATTTGAATGCCCATGCCACCACTGGTGCTAGGCACTTTGTGAAAACCCTTGGGGTAGTAGAAAGACCAAAGGGCAAGGCAGAACACTGAAAATGTCGAGAGGCTACAGAGAATCTTAGACATTTCTTTTAGGTGGGATGGATAGGAATATGAAGATGGGCATCCTTTATGTCTATTAAAGCCATAAACACCTGGGGTAAGATCAGGGGTAATAAAGTTTGTAATGTGAGCATCCTGAAAGTGAGTATTCAGTTAGGTGTTTAGGAGGAAAAGGTCCAAGATGGGTCTCCAGAGGCCTTCTTTCCTTGAGAATAGGAACAAACTGGACTAGAACTACTTGCCTCTTTGATGCAGGGGAACATGTTGAATGGTGTCTTGATCCAGCAGGGTTTGTAGCACCTGTGGAAACAGTGTAGATGTTCTCTGGGTGGTTGGGGAGTGCCCTTGAAGGGTAGTAGAGTCTCCTAGACCATGAAATATCTGTTTTTTATGATGGAAAGCACCTAAGAATCTTGAGTAATGTTTTCCTAAGCTGGACTTGAAAGAGAGAGGTGTAGGGGAAAGGGAAGGGGGAGCAATGGGGTCCAAACAGTCAAATGGACTCTGGTCTGTCTGGAAAGGGCTGTTTTGGAAGTGAGGTTTGTGAAGAGTCCTAAATGGCTGTTGCCTCTTTCCAGATCTCCTTGGTCTTTGATTGGGCTGGCCTGAATTGTCTTCTGACAAAGGCTGGTTTAGAAGGGTAATTTCTCTGGAATTTTGGGACAAGGGATACCAGCAGGTATTTTAAGTCTTTCATCTCCTTACCCTTCTGCAAGGTTTTAAAAAGGTTAGCAGTTGCCGTGTCAAATACGGCTTCACTGTCCAAAGGGGTATCCATCAATTTGGATTTAATATCCTCTGGCAAAGGTTGTAGTCTTAGCCATGCAAATCTCCTAAGGACAGATCCTGAGGCAACATCCCTAGTGGAAGTCTCTGCAGCACAATAGCTACATTTAAGTGAGTGGTTGGTGACTTGAGAGGTTATAACCAGCAAGGATATAGCTAGAGCTTTATTCTCGGAATCGGGCAGGTCAGAAATTATTTTAGATAACTGTGACAAGAGCTCTAATGAGTATTTTGTCATAAAAACTTTGGTAGTTGATTCCCCTAAATGCAAGACTGGCGTACATATAAACTTTCTTGCCCAGTCTCTCCAAATGCCTGCTGTCCTTGTCAGAAGGCAGCATGGTGGTTGAGGGAAGATGCCTTGAGGGTTTGTCTGAAGACACAGTGATGACTGATGGGTCAGCTGAGGGTGCTCTAAATAAAGACTTGCAGTCTGCAGGCACCATATAAAATCTGTTTTTTTTAGGTGCAGGAGGCTGTGAATCTGGAGTCTTGCTAGAGGATGCAGTAACAGCTAAAAAAACCCAGAAAGGATAGGGGGGATATGGTCATAACGTTTTTGACTATTTGTCATTTCAGTGCTTTCCCACTTGAAATGTTCCTGTATCTTGGTCAAGGTATCACTGTAGGAAATTTCCTCTGCTGGAGAATCAAGCCCCATTAAGAGTCTTCCTCTGGAGAGGCATACTCTAGTGGGGAGGGAATTGGGGTTGAATATGCCAGTGACCCATCATCAAACAAATATTCCCCTTCCGAAGAGGTTTCTTCCCTTACCCTCTTTTGAGGAGGAGCACTCCTGGGGGATGTAGGTACTGTAAACTCTGGGAGGGGGTCTGACAGACATGAGAGCATTAAAGATGCTTTGAGAAAAGGATTGCCAATCCTTTTGAGGATCAGAAGGAGGGGAGACATGTTTAGCCTTTTGTTTCTTTTTACTGGGAATATCCATTCTACGAAGTGATGGCGGACTGGATGTAGGCCTACCCTCGATTATGTTTGAATTCACTTCCTCCCTAACTAGGATGGTCGGAATCCCCCTACGGCTTTCAGAAATAACGAGTCAGGGTTCCCCTTGAATGTTTGATATGGATGTCTACGGCATCTCCAAGGATGTACTGCTATCCTGTTCCAAGGTGAACTTCGTTACAGGTTTGGCCTGTGGTTCGGACAACAGCCCTGATCGAATCTCCAGACTAATGATCAACTCGGGAGAGACATGTGGCACCGGAGGTGCAGCCGAAGCTTCCAGTCTGGATTTCTTGGCCTTCAGCTTAGCAAATGACTTGGCCTCTGAGCCCAAGGGACCCTCTATCCTTTTAGCAATAAGTTTTAACCACCAACTTTCTAAATAGATGGAAAGGGAATTAAGCCTACTACTTAAAAGTTTGGGGGATGAAAGATTGGCAAATAGGGCAGGCCCATTGGTCATGAGAAGGCCCAAGACAGAAAAGACACTGTCGGTGGTTGTCCTTATGTGAAATCTGATGTCCACATTGGCATTTGCCCTTCTTGGACGACATTAAACTTTAGACACACTCAACAGCAAGAAAAGGATTCCCAAATGGGGCACTTATCTGAGACGTGAAGCTGAAATTTCTTCAGCAATCAGACCGTTTGTACAGAAGACGTGTTCTGTCTGGCAGCTATGAATTTCTGGGGATGGTGCGTGCATACGTCACTTTTATGGTCTACGTCTAATAGCAGCCTACGTGTGACACACCATACACCTTAGGCCTAAAGACTTTTGTATACTGGCCAACGTCGGGTCGTTTGGCAGGCAATCTCCCTCACGTAAAGAATACTGCAACAGTAGAATAGAAGGACATCAACCTGATACACATTTATTAAGAATTTCAGATTATCCAATAAAAAATAAGATAAATTTGATGGGTAATAACATAAAAATAAGATGTTGGCACTTGCTTAGTTACTCTTTAAAAGGAATTGGAATTTAAGGAATGGGCAGTAGAAATGATTCAAGAGTTATCATGGAACACAGACATTTCTTAATTAAAGATGGCTAGTACCTGGGCTAAAATGAAAATGGTGTTTAAAATGTGGCAGAAGTAAGACAGCAAGAAATATGAGGAAGCAGTAATAGAAATTTTTAGAGGGGTTTTCAAAGCTTATACATTGCAGAACAAGAGGAGGAGCAACTGCAGGGTGCAAAATAAAAATTAAGGGAGCATTTGGAAAATATGCAAGAGTTTAGAAAGGTTCACATTAAGCAAGTATTTGTGATGACTCCAGAGCACAAAAATGTTAAGCACAACAGCCTAGGCAACAGAAAGGGTTGTCATCAAACTTGGGGATACTATGACAAAAAATATCCTGACCTCCTACAGATTTATTAGATAAATGTTGGAAAGTTTATGAAAATATGTATAAAGCAGAGACGTGTGGAAACCAAGAAAAGGTACAAATAGACATATTTAGGGAAAACAAAATTATGTCAAGGTTCTGAAAGAGGAGGCTAAACAATTAATAGTCAAGATAGGAAGACATGGGATAAAAACAGTGATGTATAATCAATCAATAGCAATATTTCCTGGAACATTCAGTATTTCTATGGAAGTTTGCAAGCTGGAAAGGAAAAAAAAAGTGTTAAAGATTAAAAAAGGTTTTGTTACATAGCATTTGAAATAAAAAAGGGGGGGGAGCTACTAGCATCTTGGATATAAGCTATGCTGGCTATATTACCCAAATATGGTAAAGGCCCTTCACAGCTAGCATCACACAGACCTGTTCCAATTTCAAGTCACGATTACAAAGTGTTGATGTCTATACTAACTAGGAGAATAGCAATGGTGTCAAAACAGATATGAATCAATGTGGTTTTGTGGATGGGAAGCAAACATTCAACAACATTAACAGAACAATGGTGAGCCAAAGGGAAGCAGAATGCAAGAAAAGTACAGTTGTGTACACTTACCATAAATGTAGATGTTTGAGTGTATTCACTGTTGCAGTCATTACATTTGGGTAATCCTGCTGGCAGGTTGTCCTCAGTCGGCCTGAATTCCAAAGTCGTGGGTCCTGCGTCGCCCCTTCCCTGACGTCAGGTCGTCAGGGGTATAAAAGAAGTGGCCACCCCCATTTTCTTCAGTTTTTCTTGCCCCATATGTCAGGTGCCCCCTGAAAGGGTAGGCAAAATTTATATATATAAAAATACATGCACCAATATAAACTTTACCTTCATCTACAAGCAAATACACCATATAGGTTGTATAAATCAGAGAAGGAAAGATAAGTTCCAGCAGAAAAAAGGGGGATGGCAGGTGGGTAACCTGGACTGCAGCAGTGAATACACTCGAACATCTACATTTATTGCAGTCATTACATTTGGGTAGAGACCCAAAGCTAAGGTTGTTAGGCTGGAGCTAAACAGCATTAGGAGCGGCTATGAGGCCCTGCAGAACTGCACTGGCAAAGCCTGCCCTGGATTTAGAGAAAAGTGGCAGATGATAGCGCTTTGTAAAGGTGTGCACTGAACTCCAAGTAGCAGCCTCTAAAATGTCTTTGGTTGGTACTCCCTGAGAAAGGCTGCTGAAGTGGCTGCAGCTCTGGTTGAATGTGGCCTAATGCCCTTAGCTACTGGCTTGCCATGGTGAGAACAGCAGAAACGAATGCAGTGGCCTATCTACTTTGAAATTGTCTGCTTTGAGATAGCCTTTCCTTGTGATCCTGCAGCATATGCCACTAGTAGTTGCTGTGTCTTCCTGAAAACTTTGGTTCTGTCCAAGTAGAATCTAAGCTGTCTGTGCGCGTCCAATGAATGCAGAATTCTCCCCCATCTTGTTTTGTGGGTTTGGATAAAAAGTTGGCAGATGAATAGTTTGGTTAAGAGCCACACTGGACACCACCTTAGGCATAACTGTTGGGTTTGTCCTCAGAGAAACCCTGTCTGGATAAAACATGATAAAAGGTTCCACAGCCATGAGTGCCTGTAGCTCTGAAACTCGTCTTGCAGAAGTTATTGCTAGGAGCAGAGCTGTTTTCAAAGACAAAAACTTTATATCAGCAGTAGCAGCTGGCTCAAAAGGAGGCAGGGTGAGTTTTTCCAAGACACAGTTGAGGTCCCATGCAGGTATTGGTGATCTCCTTGGAGGCCTTAAATTTTTGGCCCATCTGAGGTACTGCTTTAATAAAGGATGAGAAAAGATTGGTGGCTCTGTATTGTAATGAGCCGAAATGGCAGAGGCATGAATTTTAATGGATGAAAAAGATAGGCCTTTGTTCAGCATCTCAGTTAAGTATTGCAAAATCTGACAATATTTGGTACAGCTGTATCAGTTCCTTGTGCCTGGTTTCAAGCACAGAATCTTTTCCATTTTCCAGCATAAGATCTTCTAGTACTATGCCTTCTGGCTTCCAAAATGACATCCATCACAGCTTTACTGAGAGGTGTGTTTTGTATGATTACATTATCCGCCATGCTGCCAGGTTTAAAGTCCTGAGTTGGCTGTGCAGGATCTGACTGTTTTGCTGGGATAGTAGATGGGATGTTTGAGGTAAGGTCCAAGCTGGGCATTGAGACAAGCTCCTTAGGATTGGGTACCAGCACTGGCGGGGCCTGTCTGGGGCAATCAGTATCATCTTTGGATTCTCCTGTCTGACCTTTAGGAGTACCTTGAGGAGGAGAGGCAGTGGAGAAAAGGCATATATTGATAAGTTTTTCCAGCTGAAAGATAGGGCGTCCACTTTCCATACTTGTCTGTGATAAGTCCTTGTGCAGAATCTTTTTAGTTGGCAGTTGTAAGGGGAGGCAAATAGATCTATGTCCGGGCATCCCCATTTCCTTGTTATCATGCTGAAGACTTGTGGATCCAGCTGCCACTCGTGGGGATCCATGAGGTTTCTGCTTAGTTCGTCTGCCAGAGTATTTTCCTTTCCTGGCAGGAATTGTGCTTGCAGATGTACTTGGTAAGTCAATGCTGTGTCCCACAAAGTCATGGCTAGTCTGCAAAGGGGGTAAGAATGTGTGCCCCCCTGCTTGTTTATATACCACATGACCGTGATGTTGTTTGTCTTTATCAGTAGTTGTCCTGGATGTAGTAGGTTCTTGAAGGCTGTCAGGGCATTTTGAACAGCTAGCTCTCTTTCTGATTGATATGTAGATGCATTTGGTTTGAGGACCATGTGCCCTGAATGCATCTTCCTGCCATTAGGGCCCCCCAGGCATAATATGATGCATCCGTTGTTAGTGTATGCCAGACTGGGGTTAATGTGAATGGCTGTCCCTTGTTCTGGTGACAAGCCTTCGCCCACCATTGAAACTCCTGTTGCAGGCAGGGAATGAGAGTAATCATTGTTTCCAGGCTGTGGCAGTGTTGAGTCCAAACACTTTTTAGGTACCACTGAAGCTTCCTCACATGCAATCTTGCATATGGAATTAGTAGGATGCAGGATGCCATGAAGCCCAAAGCCTGCAGAATTTTTCTTGCAGATAACTGGCCCTTTGTTGCCAACATTTTGAAATAGGTAGTCAGTTGCCTTTGTTTGTCTGGCGCGAGATAAGCCATCTGGGCAGTTGTATTTAGCTTGCACCCAGGAATATTATCTCTTGAGAGGGTACTAGTTTTGATTTATTTTCGTTGACTGTGTACCCTAGGCATGTTAGAAGTCTTTTCACAAATGCCAGATGCTGTAGAAGAATGTCCTTGTTCTCTGCTTGAATTAGACAGTTGTCCAAGTAAGGATATATTTGTATTCCTCTTTGTCTGCAGAATGCAATTAATGGTGCCAGGCACTTTGTGAAGACCCTGGGTGCAGTATTTAAGCCAAAGGGCAGTGCAGAGAATTGGTAATGCATTGAGCCAGCCTTGAATCTGAGGTACCTTCTGCATGATTATCTGATTGGAACATGCAGGTATGCCTCTTTTAGGTCTAAAATCACAAGCCAAGCGTTCTTGCCCAGCATGGGTAGAAGCTGCTGCAAAGTCAACATTTTGAATTTTGGTATATCCAGGAATGTGTTCAGAATAGATAGGCCCAGTATTGGTCTCCAGGCCTTGTCCTTTCTGGGTACCAGGAACAGTCTTGAGTAAAATCCTTGTCCCTGCTCTTGCTCTGGTACTTGTTGAATGGCCCCCATGTCCATGAGGGATGAGACTTTTTTTTATGCCTCTGCCCGTTGATTTTTTGGCAGATCTGGCCAGCCGTTTGCCTTTGGCAGGGTATGGAAATGGAACTTGTACCCATGTGACACTATTTAGAACCCACTTGTCTTGGGTTATAATGTGCCAATTTTGAGAAAAAGTGCTAATTTTCCCCCTAAGGGTGCTGCCAGGAGATAAGTGCTTGTTGCAGGCAGGGGGAAGTCATTGGGACTGTTTCCTGTATGGTTGTAATTTGTCTTCTCCAACTTTGGAGGTAGAAGCACCCCATTGCTTTGACCTGTATGAACCTTGCGGCTGGGATCTGCCTCTAGGCCATCTGGTTCTGCCCCTTTGAGGTCTGCCTGACACCGGAAAAAAACAATTCTTTGTAGGCCAGTGTCTACTAAACCTAGGTGGCTGTACTTGCAAAAAATCTTTGACAGTTTGCATAGATTTAGCTTTGTCCTCCATTTTCTTTAACACCTCTTCTGTCTTAACACCAAACAAAGTATCATGTTGCAAAGGTGCATCTAATAACTTAACTTTGACATGATCAGGCAGATTTTGTTCCTTTAACCAAGCATGCCTCCTAATTACAGAACCCGTAACTGCGGCCCTGGAGGAGGCCTCCAAAGAATCAAAACCACATTGCAAAGTATGCTTTCCAACCAGTTCAGCTGCATGCAATAAATCCTGCATTGCCTTGTTTTCTGCACATTCAGAGTTTAACAACATTTTCTGTTTAAGCAATGCCATGACATGTTGCTGATATTTAAGCATATGAAACTGACAGTTTAAGGCCCTTATAACCAAGGTAGTAGATGTGTAAACCTTTTTTCCCCATCTATCCAGTGCCCTAGAATCTCTGTCAGAGGGGGTAGGGTTTTTTTGCTGCGGAAGCCCTAACTCCTTTGGGACCCTGAGAAATAGTTTCTGGGTCTGCGCAAGGGTTTTTAAAAAGAAATTTATGAGAGTCAGGAACCCTGTAATATCTGTCAGGCCTAACTGGAGCTGGAGGGAAGGAGTAAGGGGTAAGACTGGACTCCGAAAACACATCTACAATGCTTAACACAGGTGGAATGGCTAGAGGCCTGTGTTGAGGTAGTAAAAGGAAATCCCTGAGAATCTTTTTAGATTCTGAAAAATCTTGGCTCTCCCAGTGGAAATGCTCCCTCATGGTATGTAAGGTTTCCCCAAAAGAATAGTCCTCTAAAGGAGAAGCCTGAAGGTATAGATTCTTCAGCATCAGAGTCCTCATTGGGGGGGGGGATATTCCTGATCAGAAGAGGAATCAGAAGAAACAGAAACCTGATCTGAGGATTCATAGTCAGTCTCTTGCCTAGGCCTCTTATCAGGAAGGGGATGGGAAGCCCTGATCAAGGTAATCAAGTCTTCGGCCATTTTGAGCATCTGTTTTTTGGGCATAGAGGCCTGTCCATGTGGCTCTTGAGTTTGTTTCTTTGCTTTAGAAGGTGCTTTAGTCTTTGCCTTTGAAGCTGAAGTCTGTTTAATATAAAGATATTTAGGTCTGAAAACACCCTCAGAAGCCAGTGCTTGCTCAGCGGTTCCAGACCCATCTGAGGGAATAGTATCCGAGGCTCCAATACCTTGCGTTTCCAGCAGCATGGCAGACTCCACGTGGGAGTCGGTAGCAGCCTGCGACTCTAAAGTAGCAGTCATCAGGGGCTGCGAAAGCGCCTCACTGAGAACCGGCGAATCGGCAACTGACTTAGGAGAAGCTTTGTCGTCGGTTTTGGACCTCGGTTGTTTACCTCTCTTTTTCTTTGCATTGTTTGTGAACTCCGGTAATCGGATGGCTATCCGACGACATTTCTGGATAATTAAACCGGCGTCCAAAATAGTTAAAACAAAATCATACACACGCTTAATAGTGCGTTGGTTAAATCTAGCACAAAACCAACAACCAGAAACGTTGTGATCAGGGCCTAGGCAAGGAATACAGTAAGAATGAAAGTCCTTATGAGGTATTTGCTTTCCACAAGAAATACAATTATTTACTTTTTCTGACATCGGTCTGGACAAGAAAAAAAGTTTCCCCAATGGGGTACTTAGCTTTATTGAAGACTTCGGATCTGAAATTCGAACACGAAAATCTCAGGAGTCGGCCGACTGGCACTTGTGAACTGCTTCCGCTTTGGGCACCGTGCGGCAAGAAAGACTGAAGAAAATGGCGTCGGCCGCTTCTTTTATACCCTGATGACCTGACGTCAGGGAAGGGGCAACAGCAGTCGACGCAGGACCCAAGACTTTGGAATTCAGGCAGACTGAGGGCAACCTGCCAGCAGGATTACCCAAATGTAATGACTGCAACAGTGAAACACAAAGAACATCTGCTGCTCTTGTTGGTGGGCCTTGATCGATAGAATGCATCTGACAGACTCAGCTGGGCTTTTATGAATACAGCAATGGTAGCATTTGCTTTCCCCTGACAAAATAATACAGATAATTAGTGGGAAGGGTTCGAGGCATAAGTATTCCTCTCTGACAAGCTGTATTTTAACAGTGGAACTGGACAGAGGCATCTTGCTTTGTTATTTAGAGCCAATAGAAAATAAGGGATTTGCATATTCAAGGATAATAAATGGTCAAGAAAAGTTAGCTTTATTTGCAGGTGACATTTTGTACTTAGTAAATCCAGAAAAGGACTATTTTGAGACGGTTAAGTTTTTTTGGTTATAAAATGAATGAAGGTAAAACAAAACCTATAGCAGTAAACTGTGTAGCCAATCACAAATTGGTTCAGCCATACCTATACTTATGAAGATAATGAAGGTAAAACAAAACCTATAGCAGTAAACTGTGTAGCCAATCACCAATTGGTTCAGCCATACCTATACTTATGAAGACAGAAATTGAAATATTTAGGTTTACGGATTTTAAAATGAGCCTATTATAGCAGTTAAGAATATGTGGGAAGCTACTAAGCAAACGATAATACGAAAATTGAGAAACTTGAAGGTCTTGACTCTGGATATCCACAGTAAGGTACAAGCAGTGAAAATTTTTTAATCATTTCAGTTTTATATACAGATTGGGAACGTTTTATCAACTAGAGGAAAAGTTATGGATTATAGCCAATGAAGAATTGACTGAATTTACTTAAGGAGGCAAAGAAGCAAGAGTTAAGCGAGATAAGTTGATTCTCCCCATTAAACAAAGTGGTTTAGAATTATCCGATTTGAATTGATAATTTAGGGCGAATCAGTTAACGCTCATACACATAACACAAGCAGAAGGTTATAAATCAAAGTGGAAAAGGATGATGATGAAATGGGGCAAAATTTACAAAATAAATGGGTTATAATTTTAGATGCAGGCTCTTATGAAGAAAAAACACACTACATATTATACTCAAAGCAGCAGAAAGTATTCTAACAACTAAGCCAACACAAAAGGGATGACTGCAAGTACGGGTACAGAAAGTAGGCAACAGTGGACTGGAACTTACTGGAGAAAATTAGAAAAGGAACCAATGTATTGGGAGCAAGTAAGATACAGAAAGGTAATAAGAAAGGGATGAAGTCAAGCAGAAGTTTGGACTGTAGGTTGGAGACTGCTTTCCCTACCAGGGATCAATACTGGAGTACAGGCAAAGAGAAAGGAACAGGGGTGTGCTAATGAAATATCAACTCTTGTACAGTTTTCAGTTGAGTCTAGAACAGACGCTGCTGTTAAAAATGGAATGATTAGTACGACAAACAAAATATTGTATGACAACTTTCAATTAAGTGGAAGTTATAAAAGACTGGGAACAGAAAACAGAAAGGCAATTTACAAAGGAACAAATGAAAAACGTGTATTGCTGATAAGTATGAAACACAGTCCAGAAGGTGTAGCATATCTGCTTGGGAGTAAATGCATAGGCACTTTTATACACCAAGCAGATTTCAGAGATTTTTTTTTCTCTGGTATACAGCAAATGGTAGCAGTGAGATGGGAAACAAGAGTGGTAATTGGGAGCATGTTTTTGGAATAGAACAAGCTGGCAAAGTTCAAAAACTCTCTAAAAGAACTTGGTCAGAAATGTAAGAGGAGCAAATTGTTGTAACTAAGGAAATTATACTTTGACCTGGTCTACAGTAACTGAATTGCCTAGACATAGTAACGCCTTACTAAGTTTACTGCTATTGGCTGCCAAAATAAGCAATTACTAGAAAATGGAAATCAAAATTTAAAACAAATGTAACTGAAGTACTGAACACTGCAAAGGAGATAAAAGAACTGGACGTGAAACCTTTAGAAAAGGGAAGGAACAAATTCCATAGAAATAGATGCAATGTATTGTTACAATGCATTCAGAATAATGTTTTTTTTTTTTTGTTGTTTTAATTTCTCCAAGCCTTCTGGGTTTCTAATACCATAACTGGAGTGGACCACATTCCTATGTCAAAGTATGACTTAGGTTCACAAAATTAGTATGGTTTTAATCTTTGATGTTAGCCAAAAGTGATCTTCAAAGCACTTGCAATGTGCCCAGAACCGATTCCTTCTGTAATTCATATGGAGTTGCATGTACTGGTAACATATCTAAAAATACAATTGTAAACTCTTTTAGGAGACCCATTGGCTCCTACTTCTACTGGAACTGTCTTTGTGTCCTTCTTCCACATTACCCTCGTTTCTGCCTGCAAATCCCAGTATTTTACGACTTTGTGTCTCTCTGTATGTAAGATGCTGTAATCATTGGGTATAGCATTTTCAGTGATCAATGCTACTTTTGTCTGCTTTTCACTGAATACTATATCTGGTTTTCTCGCATCTGTTTTAGGACTGTTGGTAACTGGTGATCCCAAGTGATATAAACTTCATAACTTTTTTGTAATGCTTGTGGCTCATGTTTCTAGAGCTTCTCAGATACTTCAATATTATAATGTTTGCACAATCCTCAAGGTAACAGTCTTGTCACATTACTACTCCTTTCCATTTACAGGACTTCTGCCATTAGTGTATTACACCCAGTAACAAGATGTGCGACTGTTTCCAATTCTGTTTTCCAAAATATGCATTTATCTGTTTCTCCGACATGTTCAGTAGACTTTGTAAACCAACCATCTTGGGCCTCCAATATTAACTTTTGTCTTTTGGTTTAAATTTACCTCTCCTCAACCATTCCTGTGTTAGATCCTGATTGACATGAGGTTGCTCCAGAAGTTTTCTGTACTTACAACAATATTTATGCATTTTCCATATGTCTTGCCATCTCATCTGATCCTTCACCTTCTATTTTTTTTTTTCATTTTGTTTTTTGGCACATTGAGTTGCTGCCTGATTTTAGTTTACTTCTGGTTTGATTTCCATTCCCGTTTTGACATCGATATGCTTCTGATAAACTGAGCAGGAAGTTATCCTAGAGCCGTTCTCCTCCTATTTTAAAACTTTCACTAAGTTTGGATCTTGTGAGGACAGCAAATATGTATACAGCCCTACAACTGCAGATCTATACATGTAATCAATTTCGAGGAGGCCCATACCTGCTTCACAACAGGGGATATATAATCTTGGTATACACTAATTTTTATAAATCATTTGATGAACATGCAGCAATCACCTTGTTTTCCTGTCCAACTGATCCAATACTTTTTGGGGCCAGTCAATCACCCCAAAACTAAGTCAGAACAGGAAGAGCAAACTGTTTTATAGCATCAACTTAGTTCCTAGATGTCAGGGCTGTTTCAATATTAATTTTAGTCTTCTAAAATATTCTTTACTAAGTTTTATTAGTATTTGTTCATGTTTTACTGTTGATCCTCCATCAATTCCCAAATATTTATATACTCACTAAAGTTCCTTTATACCGCATTCCTATCCTAGACTGATATGTTTTGGTGCTGCGGCTTTCCTACTTTAAATGTTGCTTCTGCACATTTATCAAGACCAAATGACATTCTATCATCATCTGAGAAAGTTTTGATCACTTGCAGCTGTGCTTTTAGTTCTTTATCTGATGAACTATACAGTTTTAAATCATACACAAAAAGAAGTCTTTACACTTTGCTGTTTTCTGGGAGCCATATTTTAACCATGCCCTAATCTGTTAAATTGATAACTTAATGGGTTAAAGGCAAGAGAGAACTGCAGCTGTGACCAAAAGTCACCCTGGAATATCCCCTTTGAATTTTATCCTTGGGACAATAATTTGATCTTTATCATGGCTTAGCTGCAAAGTGTTTTGCCACCATCTCATGGTCACTTTAATGCAATCAGAAAATGTAAGGTGTACTTTATACATTTGTAAGCACTCTTATTCATGAATGTGGGATGCTTTCAAATTTTTTTTGTAGTCTATCCATGACATACTTATATTCTTCTCCTTTTTACACTTCACCATTATAATATTTAAAAAGAGATGTGAGGTTTAAGGGAAGGCAGGAATTGAGCAACTTATTTAATTCTGTACTGAATAATTGTTAAAAGAGAGAAGATATACAGTGGACATAAAAAGTGTACAATGCCAGGTTTTTGTAATATAAAAAAATGAGACCGCAATAAATCATTTCAAAACTTTTCCCACCTTTAATGTGACCTACAACCTGTACAATTCAATTGAAAAACAAATCTGTTAGGGGAAAAGTATAAAAAATAAAAAAAAAGTATAATAAGCTGGTTGCATAAGTGTGCACGCCCTTAAACTAATACTTTGTTGAAGCACCTTTTTCTTTAATTACAGCATTCAGTCTTCTTCGGTAGGAGTCTATCAGCATGGCACATCTTGACTTGGCAATATTTGCCCACTCTTTCTTGCAAAAGCGCTCCAAATCTGTCAGATTGCGAGGGTATCTCTTGTGCACAGCCCTCTATAGGGTCACCCCACACATTGGATTTAGATGTGGGCCCTGACTGGGCCACTCCAAAACTTTAATTTTCTTCTGGTGAAGCCATTCTTTTGTTAATTTGGATGTATGCCTGGGGTCACTGTCATGTTGAAAGGCAAAATTCCTCATCTTCAGCTTTCTAGCAGACGCCTGAAGGTTTTGGGCCAAAAGTGACTAGTATTTGGAACTGTTCACAATTCCCTCCACCTTGACTAAAGCCCCAAGTTCCAGCTGAAAAAAAAAAGAAACCCCAAAGCACAACACTGTCACTACCATGCTTCACCGTGGGGATGGTGTTATTTTGTTGATGCCAAGTGTCGTTTTTGCGCCAAAGTACCTTTTGGAATTGTGGCCAACAAGTTCAATCTTGATCTCTTCAGACAATAACACATTGTCCCATATGCTTTTGGGAGACTTGATGCATTGTTTTGCAAATTTTAGCTAGGCCTGTATGTTTTTCTGTGTAAGAAAAGGCTTCTGTCTTGCAACCCTACCCCACAGGCCAGACATATGAAGAATACGGGAGACTGTTGTCACATGTAGTACACAACCAGTACTTTCTAGAAATTCCTGCAACTCCTTCAGTGTTGGTGTAGGTCTCTTGGCAGACTCCCTGACCAGTTTTCATCTCATCTTTTCATCAACTTTGGAGGGACATCCAGTTTTTTGCAATGGCACTCTTGTCCCACATTTTCTCCACTTTTTTATGACCGTCTTCCATGGTATATCCAATGCTGTGGAAATTTTTTTGTACCCTTCTCCAGACCGACCCCTTTCAACAATGCGATCCCTTTGATGCTTTGTAAGCTCTCTGTGAACCATGGCTTTTGCTGTAGCAGGCAATTGAGTAAATGTCAGGAAAATCCTACTAGGGTAGCCAAACTTTACTTGGGGTTAATCAGAGTCTCTTTAATTGATGGCAGGTGTGTACTCAAGAAGACTTGAATGGTGTAATTAAAGCAAAAGGTGCTTCAACAAAGTATTAGTTTAAGGGTGTGTACACTTATGCAACCAGCTTATTGTACGTTTTTTATTTTTTATATTTTTCCTTTGTTTTTCAATTGAATGGTACAGATTATAGGTCACATTAAAGGTGGAGAAGTTTAGAAATGATTTATTGCAGTCTCATTTTTATATCACAAAAAACAGACATTTTAACAGGGGTGTGCACACTTTTTATATCCACTGTATGTCTACTGCATGAAAAGAGCAATGAAAAATATTATGGTTTATTTTTTATTAATGTATGTAAAGATCTGTCATTGTATAAAATATGATTTAATAAAAATGCTTAAAATACAGAACACCCTTAGATCACATATGATTTATAGTGTCTTGCAAAGGTATACACAGAAGCCTTAGTTGTTGCAGCACAAATATCAAATGAGGCACTGCTGAAAAGGCAAAGGAGGTAGCCACTCCCCTGAAGAATGACCTGTGGGTTTACCTTGCAAAGCTGTCTTGTACTTTTCATAGCAAAAAAAAAAAACTGTCACCTATGTAGAAATGTAATTGTAGACAAACTGCTAGATGATGCAACAAATATTTTCCATGGTTTGAATATGAGGAAATAGTACAGGAAGGCTAATACACTGACTGTTTTTTTGGCTTTTATGGCTACCTTTGGTGTACAAGATGAGTTGGTCTGCAAAGATGATCCATCTTTATGGAAGTGACATACGGAAGTGTGGAAAAAAAAAGCCTGATGTTTAGAAACTTTCTTGGCAGACATTACAGGCACTACAAAAAGGATGTTCTATGACAAAAAAAAATTAAGCCTGCTCAGGCTGCTGGTTCAAAGGTGTGAAAGTTCATTTCTCCAAAATGTAATTAAGGTCCCAACAAGGAAGAGGTTCCTTAAGATGGGGGCTTTAGCAAGAAGGTGCATTTGACAAAGGCCTACCAAACCTTTAGGAATGGCAATTATCATGAATTTTGTTGAACCTGTTTTTAAATGAATTTACAGAAGAGTAGCTCACCCCCTGATCAAAGCTGTGAGCTAAGAACTGGACAACTACTGGGACAAGGTCCAAAAAATGTAGTTAAGTTCCTGATCAATGGCCTACAATGAGAAATTAGTCCATTTACTCTTACACGTTTACCTTGGGGAACATTTCTGAATAGGTGTGAGGATCCTGACCACGGAAGGATAAACAGGGATCAAGGCCATTAAGGAAACAGGAGTAGCCATGCTGTTAGCTTGAGGGATTGAAAGTCTGTTGAGGCTTACTGTACAGGTAAGACCTTTGTGGAGTCTTACTTTGACAGGCTTCTCTACTAATAAGGCCTTGGCAAAGAGAATCAAATTTGCTGGGACCTGCTTATTTTGGCTTTCTGCAGAAACCTCAGAAGAGGAGAAAATGAGAGGTGAAGTGGAAAGGAGACCCAAAGGCCACTGATGAACTGCAGCAGCATCCAAGGAAGTCTGTTGTTGAGGGGTCAGGGAGACAAAGCTGCTGTATTTGGAGTTGGCGGTTGAAAGTACTGAAAGACAGTATTTGCCACTGACTGACTGATGGATGTACCACTCCCATGGCATCAGCAAGTGCTGCCTGAACCTGCTCACAAGAGAAATGGCTTGGCTGGAGACATGCCTTATTACAAGAAAGTAACGAGTCTACATGGTCCATTCTCATGGTCACAAGGCTTCCATACATACAGGTCAGGAGTGGGTTCCTGATGCACTAAACCAATTGCCTGAGTGGACTACAATCACATCCATTTGGGAGGAAGTCTAGCCCTCTCTCCCACTTCAAGGCATACGCATCTATGCTGAAAGTCATGCAGGGGAAGGGTAAAAAGGCCAAAGTATGCTCCTGCAAAAGGCTACATGAACAGGATCTGTGCAGATTTTTAGGTCTCCTCTTGCACATTCTTTTATAAGGAACCTCCTCAGTGGGATAGTCTGGAGAGATATCCGAAGACAAGGGAAAGTCCTCAAGGGGGACTGTCTGGTTGCTTGATGGAACCGGCTGCCCATGTGAAATACTATAGGCCTGAGAGGATCAGAGCTCGGACCCAAAGGAGGTAGGGCTGTAGGATCCAAAGGGAAAAGAGTAGTTGAATCTGTCTGATAAGAGAAGACTATCCACCACCTCGAAAGCAGAATGACCAGGAGACGCCATAGCTGGTCACACTGAAACTGAAGTTCCCGATGCCACCATGCCCTGGACTCTGCCCAGACCCGTGCTTCAAAGGGGGTTTTGGACCCAAGCTGTCCAACACTGAAGCACCAAGGGGCAGCAATAGCTCCAACAACCTCAGAGTGGAACCTTGCCCACCGGACCCGGCACAGACTCTTCAGCTCTAAGACTTATCCAAATGAATTTGTACCAAACAAGTCAGGGAAGCAGTTGGAGTCCAAGATCTATCCGTCTTCAGATCTAATGTCGACATTCTTGGGTTCCTCAGAACCAAAGGCTCTGAAATCACTGGTCAGATCGGAAAGTGAGAAATCACAGCATTGGACATAGAAGGAAGGCTCACGGATCCAATGGGAGACAGAGCCGGGATAACCCCCATCTGAATCCGAGGAAATTCACCATCATCCTATCTACTTAGGCTTCTGAAAGGCTCTTGGAGAACCTGATGGAGGCAGTGGTGGACTGGGGCCGAAACTCTCTCCTCAGGGTCTTCTGAAGGAAAGGAAAATGGAGCCAGGGAGAAACAGGCTTTACAGAGAGCCCTGGGGACTGGGTAGTTGGAAATTAGTAAGAGAAGTTGTAGAATCCAACTGTTTTCACTTTGGATCTCAGGAGGTCAGATTTGATTTCTTTTGAATTTTAGGAGAAAGATCCGAAGACAGAGTGGACTTAGAGTAGGGTGTAAACAATTTTCTTGAATGTTTCACATCCAAAGATGCTTTGGATGACTTTGCAGGGGTTTGAGCCCCTGGAGCAGATGAAGAGAAAGAAGATGAAGGTGGAAGCAAGCCCTTCAAAGCCAACTTGTTCCAGCAGTCGCCAAGGGCCCTGGAATTAAGAGCTGCACAAATGAAGCAGTCTGTATTTAAGTGATAAACACCTAGGCAATAGACACACTCCTTGTGGGCATCAGAGTTACGAGTTAGGGATCCTGTACCCACAGGGAGTGTATTTCTTAAAACCAGTCAGTTTGAAGAAACAAAAAAAAAGGAAAAAAAATGTTCTTTGTTTTGTTTTTATATAGACTACCAACAATGGTAGGCTAAGGAGTACACCCTGTAGAGAGTAGAAAAAGAGCAGGGAAGTGGAAAAGCACAAACAATGGTACTAAAAGCTACTTTATGTAAAAGAGAAAGTAGTATTTGAACCTAATGCAAAACAAAACAAAACTCAAAAATAGGTAAGGAAAGTAGGATGATGAGAGAAAAAGAAGTTTAAGAGAAAAAAATTGAAAGTGAACTCACAGAAAAGGGATGCAACACCCACAAAGCTCTCAGAGACATATCCACATCTGTAGCAATATGGCAGCAAACGAAATATGAGGTAGAGCAGGTTGACCGGGGCGTTATGGGTAAAGGGAGGAGCTTGAGAGTCTTGTAAATGTGGCCGAGTCGGATCCAATACTCAATAATTAAGGAACGAATGAAAATCATGTCCAACTTAATATAACTATAAACTGTAGATGTTTTTGTTATTATTTTTGAAGATTATAAAATTGTTTTTAAAATGTTTCTGTACTACTTTGGAGCTTTTCTCCCCAGCCCTACACTGAAAATGGGCACCTATTCAATCACTTTCCCAGTAATCAAATGTCAATATATAAACCAACATTATTATCAAACTTTTTGATCTCTGTATCTTGAGAAGAGCAAAAAAGTACAGTTTTGTACCTACCATAAATGTAGATGTCCGAACTGGATAGCATCTGCAGTCATAACAACTGGGTTGTCCTGTCGTCAGGCAGCCCTTCAGTCGGCCGGATTCCAAAGTCCGGGTCCGGCTTCGGCTGATGTCGCACTTCACCCGACGTCATCTCTGTGGGTCTTCGGGTATAAAGGCATCAGCCGACGCCATTTTCTTCAGTGTTTCTTGCCCCAGATGCCAGTAGCCTTCTTGAAGGCTAAAATTTGGATAAATGCCAATGTTTCCAAAAAGATAGAGGTAAACACAAAAATAAGCATGTATGTACATCTATACAAACAAATACACCATAAAAGACTCCCCCCATAAAAGACTCCCCCCACCAGCTAGCTATTAGGAGGGTAAACACCCTAGGAGTACCACAGAGGGGAAGGAGGTAGGGTAATCCTGACTGCAGATGCTATCCAGTTCGGACATCTACATTTATGGTAGGTACAAAACTGTACTATGTCCTTCATGGATGCATCTGCAGTCATAACAACTGGGTAGAATACCATAGCCAACTAGGGGAGGAGGAGAAACTAGATTATGGTGCGTTTAGGATCCCTTGCAGTACAGCAGTGGCAAACCCTGCTCGGGATCCGGAATATAGAGGCAAATTATAATGCTTGGCAAATGTATGCACGGAGGTCCAAGTAGCCGCCTCAATAATGTCTTTGGTTGCCACTCCTCTTAAGAAGGCTGTGGTAGTGGCTGTTGCCCTTGTAGAATGAGGTCTTATGTTCTGTGGAATTGGTTTTCCATGGAAGGAGTAACAGAATCGTATGCAATTTCCTATCCATTTGGAGATTGTCTGTTTGGAAATAGCTTTTCCTTCCCTTCCTGTTGCATAGGCTACAAAAAGCTGGTCAGTTTTTCTGCTACTTTTTGTTCTGTCCAAGTAGTAGCGTAGCTGTCTATGTACATCCAAGGTATGCAGTATTCTTTCCCTCTGTTTTGTGGGTTGGGAAAGAAGGTAGGTAGGTGGATTGCCTGGTTTAAAGACACTCTGGATACCACCTTAGGCATAAATGTAGGATTAGTCCTCATGGACACTCTATCTTGGTGGAAGATTAGGAAGGGCTGTACTGCCATTAGGGCCTGAAGTTCAGAAACCCTCCTGGCTGAGGTTATTGCCAGTAGGAAAGCAGTTTTCCACGATAGATGCTGTAGGTCTGCTGTTGCTGCTGGTTCAAAAGGTGATAGTGTCAACTTTTCTAGCACAAAGTTCAAGTCCCAAGCTGGCAATGGTGGTTTCATTGGAGGTTTTACATTCTTGATTCCTCTGAGGAACTGCCTGAGTAAAGGATGTGAAAAGACAGGTGGATCAAAGCTGTATTCTGCTGATATAGCTGATGCATGTATCTTGATGGAGGAGTAGGACAGGCCTGTATGTAGAAGTTCTGCCAGATACTCCAGAATGTTAGGCATATCTATGTTTGACACATCTTTTCCTCTTTCAGTACTCCAAATGACAAACCTTTTCCATTTTCCTGCATAGTTCCTTCTTGTTGAAGGTCTGCGGGCTTCAAGAATAATATCTTTAACTCTTTGTGAAAGTTCTGGATTAGCTGCTGCTATGTGATGTTCCATGCAGTCAGTTGCAGCGTTTTTAGGTTCGGATGCATGATGCTGTAGTTGTTCTGAGTTAACATCAAAGGCATCAGGGGTATTGGCCACATATTGTTCCGAGACATGCTCCTCAGCAGTGGGTACCAGTGTTGTCTTGGCCAGTTTGGAGCTATCAGGATTATCCTTGGACGTTCTTCCTTGATTTTTAGTAATACCTTGTGTATCAAGGGAAGAGGTGGGAAAGCATATGCTGTTAGGCCTTTCCAGCTGAAGGAGAGAGAATCCACTTTCCATGCCAGTGGGTGGAATGTCCTTGTGCAGAATTTTTTGAGCTGGTGATTGAGAGGGGAAGCGAATACATCTATCTGAGGCATTCCCCATTTCTTTGAGATGGTCTTGAAGATGTCCGGGTGTAGCATCCATTCGTGGGCATCCGATGTGGTTCTGCTTAATATGTCTGCTAGAGTATTCTCCTTTCCCGGTACAAATATTGCCTGTAACTGGATGTTGTAGCTGAGTGCCAGGTTCCACAGCTCCAAAGTCATTCTGCATAGGGGTATATGAATGAGTGCCTCCCTGTTTGTTGATGTACCACATGACTGTGGTGTTGTCTGTCCTTATCAACTGGCCCTCTTTGAGAAATGGTCTGAACTTTTGGATTGCCAGTTTTACTGCCAGCATTTCTTTTAGGTTGATGTGCAGGTGAAGTTGATCCTCGTCCACAATCCTTGCACGCATTTGTCCAGCATGTGGGCCCCATCCTAGGTCTGAAGCGTCTGTTGTGATGGTCTGGTTTGCTTGACATCTGCGAAAGGGTAGACCTGGGTTTGACTGGCATGCTTGAGCCCACCATAGGAACTCCTGTTTTAAGCATGGAATTAGTGGAATTTCTGTTTCTAGGCTGTGCCTGTGTTGGGACCATAAGTTCTTTAGGTACCACTGTAGTTTTCTCATATGTAGTCTGGCAAGTGGGACCAAGATTATGCATGATGCCATGAAGCCCAAGGCCTGCAGTACTTTTCTTGCTGTTAACTTGTTCTGTTTTGTTAGAGCCAAGAAGTAAAGAGGGAGTTCTTTCTGTTTTTCTGCAGTTAGGAATGTCATTTGTCCTACTGTGTCCAATTCAGCCCAAGAATGTCCTTGTTTGGGATGGTATCAGCCTTGATTTTTGTAAATTGACTGTGTATCCCAGTGCTTGTAGCAAGTAAATGACCCTTTGTAAATCTGTTGTCAGCTTGCTTTTGTTGTCCCCTTGTAGCAGGCAGTCGTCCAGGTATGGGTAAATTTGAATTCCCTGTAGTCTGCAGTGGCGATTACTGATGCCAGGCATTTTGTGAATACTCTGGGTGCAGTAGATAAGCCAAAGGGCAATGCTGAGAATTGATAATGCTCTGATCCTGCAAGAAATCTGAGGTATCTTCTGCAAATTGGTCGAATGGGGACGTGCAGGTATGCCTCCTTGAGATCTAGAGTTACCAGCCAACACTCCTTGCCCAGCATGGGAAGAAGTTGCTGTAGGGTCAGCATTTTGAATTTTGGGACAATAATGTATGTATTTAAGGTGGACAGGTCGAGAATAGGTCTCCAACTTTTTTCCTTTCTTGGAACTAGGAATAGTCTGGAGTAGAATCCCTTTCCTTGTTCTGTTGTTGGCACTCTTTCCACAGCTCTCATGTTTGCTAATTGCATTATCTGTTGTAGAGCCTCTGTTTTCTGGCTTGGAGGTAGATTTGGCATTCCTCTTTTGACTGGTAAAGTGTGGAAGTGGAACCGGTAACCTTGATCTATGGTTTGTAAAATCCACTTGTCTTTTGTGATATAGTGCCAGTTCTTCGAAAATAAGGTTAATTTGCCGCCTAATGGAGCTGCTATTTGTTCCCTGGTAGGCGGATGTAGAGGTAAAGTCACTGTGGTTGTGTTGTTGTAGTGGCAGTGGTTGTGTCTGTGCCTCTGTTGTTACCTTGCCACTGTCGTCCTCTGTAGGCACCTCCTCTGGATTGGTTTCTGCCTCTGGCACGTCTATTCCTGCCCCTTTGGGATCTTGTGGAGTCAGGAAAGGACCAATTTTGGCAGGCCAGTTCCTGCTAAACCTTGGGGTTGAACCTGCAAGAAATCTTTAACCGTTTGAACAGATTTTGCCTTTTCTTCCATTTTCTTCATTACCTGCTGGGCAGGTGTACCAAACAAGCTGGTCTTATCCATAGGAACATCTAATAACTTAGCTTTAACATGATCCGGTAAGGCTTGTTCCTTTAGCCATGCATGTCTTCTTATCACTGTGCCAGTCATGGCTGATCTAAATGAAGCCTCCAGTGCATCATAGCCACATTTTAAGGAATGGTTACTAACCTGTTGTATATTATTTACCATTTCTAATACATATTTCTTATCAATAGAGTCATCAGAGGATAGCTTTTTTGTTAACTGATCAAGCATAAACTCTTGGTATTGTATCATGTGAAACTGACAGTTTAAAGCTCTAGCTGACAGAGTAGCTGAGGTGTAGACTTTTTTGCCCCATCTGTCTAATGACCTGGCTTCCCTTTCAGAAGGAATAGGGTTTTTAGCTGTGGTCGGGGCTACTGCCCTGGGACCCTGGGATATAGTTTCGGGGTCTGCAAGTGGGGCCTTGTAAAGGTGGTGATGAGTGTCTGGTACCCTGTAAAATCTGTCTGGTTTGGCAGGGGCTGGAGGTAAAGAATCTGGTGCAGAGCAGACATCATTGAAGGCATCGTCCACCACAGAGAGAACAGGAGGTATAGCTAAGGGCCTGTGCTGTGGAAGGTGTAGAAAGGTCCTAAGTCTTTTTCTGGAGTCTGAGAAATCCTGCTGCTGCCATTGGAACTGCTCTCGCATGGCATGTAAAGTTTCCCCAAAGGAAAATTCTTCTGGTGGGGAAGCAGCTGGAATGGATTCTTCAGCATCTGAGTCTTCATAATTGGAGAAAGGAGCCTCTGGCTGGTCTGTTATGTCTGATTCATCGGCAGAATCATCAGAGGACACAGGCTCGGGGGGCTCTGCCCTAGGTCTCTTCTCAGGGGGCTGAGAGGCCCTGTCTGGGTGAGATTGAGATCCCCTGATTAATGAAATTAAATCTTCTGCCAGAGTAAGCATTTGTGAACTAGAAGAGGGCCTGGTTGTAGGGCGTTTAACAGGCACTGTTTTAGTAGTTTTGGCTGCTTTAGCCCTGGCAAAGGCCTTAATGGACATGGCTGCTGGAGGCCTAGCAGCACCACGTGCTGGGGTAGAGACATCCAAGGGAATGGTGTCTGATAAGTCAGTGGCAACCACCGTAGTGGATAAAATTTCTGAGGCCGATTCAATAGAAGTAGCAGGAGCCTCAGTGGTAGTGAAAGATTCAGCTGTACTTTGATCAGTTTTCTCGGTTTCGGCCGAAACCGAGACACTCGCGGTTTGCTTAACCATGGTTTCGGCCGAAACCGCGGACTGCGAGTGTCGGTCTTTATCTTTGCGTTTTTTAGCAGTTTGGGTAGTCGGAGGATCCGACGGCATAATATACGCAAAATCAGAACCGAAAAACTGTTCAGCAAACTCCGACCGACGCCTAAGCGTTCGTCGGTTGAATGAAGCACAGGCCGAACAGGCTGCTACGTCGTGGGCTGGGCCTAAACAAGGCAGACAATAAGAGTGGAAATCTTTATGAGGTATTTGTTTCCCACAGGTTAAACAATTATTAACTTTTTCTGACATCGGCTGAGGCAAGAAAGAGTCCCCAACGGGGTACTTAGCTTTAGAAGTCTTCGAAGTAGTATTCGGTAGAAGTAATCTCTGGATCCGACCGACCGGCACTTGCGAACAGCTTCTGCTTCGGGCGCCACGCGGCAAGAAAGACTGAAGAAAATGGCGTCGTCTGATGCCTTTATACCCGAAGACCCACAGAGATGACGTCGGGTGAAGTGCGACATCTGCCGAAGCCGGACCCGGACTTTGGAATCCGGCCGACTGAAGGGCTGCCTGACGACAGGACAACCCAGTTGTTATGACTGCAGATGCATCCATGAAGGACATCAGTGAACAATAAATGTATTTCTGCTCTCCTACCTAACTCCAAGCTGTTTGACCTCTCAGCTTTCACATGGGTGTCTACTTCATTCGGTAACAGTTGCTGTAAGCCACAGATTATCAAGGGTGTGGGTGTTGGTGTGATACAGGGATCCACTGATATATCCTGCAACTCTGACCACCATTTGCTTCCACCCTCACATTTCAAAAATAGGTTTGTTGTCACACCACACACATGCACACTTGGCAACATGCATGAAAGTGCACACGCACACACACAAGGCACAAATCATACCCTATGGTACCAAGTTTAAGACACACACTTGTAGTACCATCTTCAGACACATTCAGTAAACCTTCCATGTTCTGCTGTTGGCTATGATGTTACTCTAATCAGTTGTGTTGTTGACAGGGGAAGAGTGAAGTTATTATATTATTTGCATGAGACATGCTCAGTAAATGTGTAATAATGCAGTAATCCACTAAGGTTCTCCACAGATGCACCAATATTATACCCATTAAAGGGTACAATAACACCCAATCTTAATTCCCTATAAAACCTATTTGTATTTAGGGCCTGTTCGGACTGCTAGTCCCATGGCACTATGTTTTTCCAAGTTAGAATTTATTAGTGAGCTCATAAAACAACTAAGCACATTACAACAAAATCAATACAAATGAAAAACAAAACATCGTGAAACCCTGTGATTAAAATAAGAGCTGATAACAGTAAAGAGAAATTTAAAGATAATTTAAATGGCAGGTTGAACAATTTTTTTATACTGTTTTTCTTCCTTGATGCCTGCCTACAATCAGCTCTCCCACATCTGGGAGCTACATCATAAAGGCACTCACTATTTTTTTGTCCCCAACACTATATTCTGGTGGCTGATGTGAGCATCTGTATCACTGCAAAGGTATTCTATGCACCCCCACCCACACTACCCCAGGTGTGCATGATCCCAAAGACATGGCTACAAGATCTACTGCCACAGACTTGGATCACCAATTCCATATACCCCAGTTCTATGGCCCCTGTTGTGAAAGCCTTTACTTGTTCAGATACAATTGTACAGGACCAGCACTTACCTCCCTCCAGGACGGGTAAGCTGGTGCATGCTGATCATTCCTGCCCTCCTCTATCTAGCTCTTCCAACTCCTGAGTCACTACTCTGTTCGGCTTACTCGGGTCATATTCTGGGCATCATTCCTCTAAGCCTCAAGGCCAGGCAATCTTGGTGATTAAAATGAGAGCCAAAAAATGTAAACAGAAGTTTAAAGAGATCAAAAACAGGGTTGAACAAATGAGTTTAAAGGGCACGTAGCAATGGAAACTTCCTCACCAACCAAGTGAAGGGCCTGACAGTACAATGAATAATGACCAAGGAGTCTAAGCTGCATCCTAGGAACCTTAAAAACCCAAAGCAGAAGACAGAGGTCTTATCGGACTGTAAGGGACTATGATTTGCTTCAGGTAAGATAACCAAAGTCATGTATGGAAAAATATATTAATATTAGAACTTTAAGGATGATTAAAGACCAAACAAATGACCATTGCAGACTCTCACAGAACCAACATGATGGGTTTGTAACAGAATGCACTGGTCAGTAGTAGTGTAGAAGAATTCTGTGAGAACAGACAGAAAGGGCAAAGGTAGAGGAATAGCTGCTTCCGTGTGCATTTGACACCAAAGTCAAATTGCTTTGTTAAAAATATTTACAACGGACAGACAGAAACAGCAAAAATAGTTACTGGTCAGACAGAAAGCAAAGGCTGAAAAAGGACCATACTGTCTATCCTGGATCGTGAAGAAATAAAACCATGGTGCCCGTTACAACACACATTTTAAAAAACTAATTACAAAAGATAGTTCAGGAAGGAGACTAGTTTGGGAGAAAGTAATTGAAGTGTTAGGCAAGATTACAGAAATGGGAAAGTTCAGAAGAGGCAAAAAAAACAAACAAAAAAAAAAAGAGTTCATGTTAGTAAATGTTTTAGTTTCAAAACTTCGGTCTTGTGGTCTCGACAATAAGAAATTCGAAGTTTTGAAACTTCGAAATTTAGAAGTACACCCATGTAACACACACACACATATATATATATATATATATATTATATATGTGTGTAAACACACACACACACACACACACACACACACACACACACACACACACACACACACACACACACACACACACACAAGTTAATTGGCTGTTTAGGTAGTTTTTCCATATCTTTTAACATTCTGGTTAAAAAGCCCGCGTTTGCGCTGGTTTCTCACTTCTCCTGTAACTAGTCTAGTCCAGATACAGATTTGCTGTATCCAGGACTGTTTGTAAGTTTCTGAGTGGTGCGTCTGCTCTTCAATTTTTCCCTTAGATTTGCTAGTTCTCTCCTCTGCACTTTTACGAGCTTATTAGTCTACCACTTTACCAGCCCTCTTGTAGCCATTATTGTAACACACAAAAGTGCTACCAGCACTAAACGTTCAAGGAAACCGCTCCAGTACTTATTAATACCCACCCCTCCAGGCATGTCTAAAGATCAGTTCCCTGTGCTTTCTCCTATTAACCTGGTGAACTTGGGCATCCTGAGGGAATGTAGCAACTGCCTCATGTACACAGACAACCCTCTCCTCTTATCTCCCAACACTCAGACTTGTGAGAGATGCACTTATATATCCAAACTGGAAGCCACGCACTCTTCAGCCAAGACCGAAACAGCTAGTCAAGACGGGAAGGTCAACATTTGCACCACACCACATGGAACACACAGCCTTCCACAACACACATCAGCACTGCCTTCACATAAAAACACAAACCATACACCCACCTTCGCGGAGGCTCTCGATAAAAATCTACACAAACTTAGAGACCTCCAAGGCAGAAACACACTCAACTACCACAACACAACACTAATCACGAGACACAGTTGGTCCAAGTTTTGTAAACAGTGTGCCACTCAACCAAAGCCCCTAAGCAAAACAGCATGCCCAACACACTAGTCATAGGTGACTTGATAGTGAGGCACAGTGATGTCCCACTCAATAGGTTGAATAAGGAGAAAGTAACATTCAGCTGCCTGTCAGGTGCCAGGATCTGCCACATAACGCACTCACTCAGGTCCCTCAACAACAGGTACAAATATGACTCTGTCATTGTACATGTGGGTGTATATGACCTGAGACGTACCTCCCTAGACTACATGAAACAAGACATGGAGGAGCTCCCAGATTATGTAGCCCAGGCGGGTATGACCCTATCCCTGAGCAGCATCCTACCATGACCCAGAATACTATCACAGTACAGGCAGAAAATGATTGATTTCAACAATTGGCTAAGTTTCTGGTGTCATTCTAAGGGGATTCAGTATCTGTCTGCCTGGGATGACATGATTGAGAGACCTCGATGCTTTGCCAGAGATGGCCTGCATCTGTCACCCCTGGGCTTCTGGATACTAGCCAAGGCTCTTGTCACCCCTATAGTGCCTTTGTGAGGCAGTGTTCCAAAGACCAAAACTACCACGGCTACAAACAAATGCAATCTGAGGGTCATGCTGCTCAATGCTAGAAGTCTAAATCTCAAAATGCACTCGCCTGAAGCACTCCTTTAAATGGAGAACATAGACATTTGTGCTGTAACAGAGACCTGGTTTAAGGCAGCAGAAAGCACCCCTGCACTACCAGGCTATAACTCATTCCACACCTTTCGGCCCCAAAACTTGGACCAAAGCTCCAAAGGTGGTGGTGTTTCCATATTCATAAAGGATGCACACACCTCCAGACTGTTAGCCCAACATAATGCATCAGAGATACTTCAGGTGCAGCTAACACTGGGTAAGACAGTGATTCAGGTCATAGCCTGCTATAGGTCCCCAACAATGTCCCAAAACTCACACTCCTCGTTCCCAAGCACCCTGGAGAATATTATGGTCCAACCCAACACTCTCATACTGGGCGATTTCAACTTCCCCTCCATTAACTGGGAAAAAGTACAGTTTTGTACCTACCATAAATGTAGATGTCCGATAGGAATGCATCTGCAGTCCTAACAAATGGGTTGTCCTGTCGTCAGGCAGCCCTTCGGTCGGCCGGATTCCAAAGTCTGGGTCTGGCTTCGGCTGAAGTCACACTTCACCCGACGTCATAGCTGCAGTTATTCGGGTATAAAGGCATCAGCCGACGCCATTTTCCTCAGTGTTTCTTGCCCCAGATGCCAGGCGCCCTCTTGGATGGCTAAATTTGGATAAATGCCAATGTTTCCAAATAGTAGAGAGCAGCAACCACATAAAATAAGCATGTATGTACATATATACAAACAAATACACCATAATAGATCCCCCCCAAGCTAGCTGAAAGATGGCAAATACCCTAGGAGTACCACAGAGGGGAAGGCGGGTGGGTAATCCTGACTGCAGATGCATTCCTATCGGACATCTACATTTATGGTAGGTACAAAACTGTACTATGTCCTTCAAGGATGCATCTGCAGTCCTAACAAATGGGTAGAATACCATAGCCAAACCAGCGGAGGAGGAAAGAAGAGAGATTATGGTGTAGTTAGGATCCCTTGCAAAACAGCAGTGGCAAAACCTGCTCGGGATCTAGAATATAAAGGTAAATTATAATGCTTGGCAAATGTATGCACGGAGGTCCAAGTAGCAGCCTCTATAATGTCTTTGGTAGCCACCCCTCGTAAGAAAGCTGTAGTAGTGGCTGTAGCCCTTGTGGAGTGAGGCCTGATGTTCTCTGGAGTTTTCTTTCCATGGAAGGAGTAACAAAATCTAATGCAATTTCCTATCCACTTGGAGATTGTCTGTTTTGAAATTGCTTTTCCTTCCCTTCCTGTTGCATATGCTACCAGAAGCTGGTCAGTTTTTCTATTGCACTTGGTCCTGTCCAGGTAGTAGCGTAATTGTCTATGCACATCCAAGGTATGCAACAGTCTTTCTCCCCTGTTCTGTGGGTTGGGGAAGAATGTAGGTAGGTGGATAGCCTGGTTTAAAGAAACTCTGGATACCACCTTAGGCATAAATGTAGGATTTGTTCTCATGGACACTCTGTCTTGATGGAAGATCAGGAAGGGTTGCACTGCCATTAATGCCTGTAGTTCAGAAACCCTTCTTGCTGAGGTGCTTGCTAGCAGGAAAGCAGTCTTCCAGGATAAGTATTGTAATTCTGCTGTTGCTGCTGGTTCGAAAGGAGGAAGTGTCAATTTTTCTAGCACAAAGTTCAAGTCCCATGCTGGCAATGGTGGTTTCCTAGGAGGCTTTACATTTTTAATTCCTCTCAGAAACTGCCTGAGCAGAGGGTGTGAGAAGACAGGGGGATCCAAGCTGTATTCTGCCGAAATAGCTGATGCGTGTATCTTGATGGAGGAATAGGACAGGCCTGCATGGAAGAGCTCTGCCAAGTACTCCAGGATGTTGGCTATGTTTACCAGTGACACATCTTTTCCCTTTGCAGAACTCCAAATGAGATATCTTTTCCATTTTGCTGCATAATTCTTTCTTGTAGAAGGTCTGCGAGCCTCAAGGATAATGTCTTTAACCCTTTGGGATAAATTTGGGTTAGTTGCTCTTATGTAATGTTCCAGGCAGTCAGCTGCAGAGTTTTCAGGTTTGGATGCAGTATGTTGTAGCTGTTCTGTGTTAACAGCAATGGGATCAGGGGTAGTGTCCACATTTGTCCCCGAGACATGCTCCTCAGTAATGGGTACCAATGTTGTCTTGGCCAGTCTGGAGCTATCAGAATGATCCTTGGGCGTTCCTCTTTGATCTTCAATAGCACCTTGTGCATCAAAGGAAGTGGTGGGAATGCATATGCTGTCAGGTTGTTCCAACTGAAAGATAGGGAGTCCTCCTTCCAAGCAAGTGGGTGGTACGTTCTTGTGCAGAATTTGAGCTGGTGATTGAGTGGGGATGCAAATAAGTCTATTTGTGGTAGTCCCCATTTTCTTGTGATGGTTTTGAAGATGTCTGGGTGTAGCATCCATTCGTGGGCATCCGTGGTAGTTCTGCTTAATATGTCTGCTAGAATGTTCTCTTTTCCCGGTACAAAAATTGCCTGTAGCTGAATGTTGTAGCTCAGAGCCACATTCCATAGGTCCAGTGCCAGCCGGCATAGAGGGTATGAATGTGTGCCTCCCTGTTTGTTGATGTACCACATAACTGTGGTGTTGTCTGTCCTTATCATCAACTGTCCTTCTTGGAGGAATGGTCTGAATGTCTGGATTGCCAATTTTACTGCTAGCATTTCCTTTAGATTTATGTGCAGGTGCAGTTGGTCTTGAGTCCATAGGCCTTGTATGCACTTGTCCAGCATGTGGGCCCCCCAACCGAGGTCTGAGGCGTCCGTTGTGATGGTTTGGCTTGGTTGAACGCTGTAGAAGGGCAAACCTGCGTTTGATTGACAGGCCTGAGCCCACCATAGGAACTCTTGATCAGGCATGGAATTAGTGAGATTTTGGTTTCTAGGCTGTGTCTGTGTTGAGACCATAAATTCTTCAGGTACCACTGTAGCTTTCTCATATGCAGTCTGGCATGAGGGACCAGAATTATGCAGGATGCCATGAAGCCCAGGGCTTGCAGTACTTTTCTTGCTGTTAGATGGTTCTGCTTTGTTAATGCCAAGAAGTAGAGAGGAAGTTGTTCTTGTTTTTCCACAGTTAGGAATACCATTTGCTTTGATGTGTCCAGCTCTGCACCTAAAAAGGTTATTCTTTGGGATGGTATCAGCCTTGACTTTTTTATATTGACTGTATATCCCAGGGCTTGTAGCAAGTAAATGACTCTTTGTAAGTCTTCTGTTAGCTTGTTTTTGTTGTCCGCTTGTATGAGGCAGTCGTCCAGGTAGGGATAAATTTGTATTCCCTGAAGTCTGCAATGAGCAATTACTGATGCCAGGCATTTCGTGAACACTCTGGGTGCAGTAGATAAGCCAAAGGGCAATGCTGAGAATTGATAATGCTCTGATCCTGCAAGAAATATGAGGTATCTTCTGCAATTTGGTCGTATGGGGACGTGCAGGTATGCCTCCTTGAGATCTAGAGTTACCAGCCAAGACTCCTTGCCCAGCATGGGAAGAAGCTGCTGTAGGGTCAGCATTTGGAATTTTGGAACAATGAGGAATGTGTTTAAAGCGGACAGGTCGAGAATAGGCCTCCATTTTTTCTCTTTTCTTGGTACCAGGAAGAGTCTGGAGTAAAATCCCTTTCCTTGTTCCATAGATGGTACCTTTTCCACAGCTCTCATTCTTTCTAGTTGAGCTATTTGTTTTAGAGCTTCTATCTTTTGATTTGGTGGTAGGTTTGGCATTCCTCTTTTTCCTGGTAGAGTATGGAAATGAAACCTGTAACCTTGGTCTATAGTTTGCAAAATCCACTTGTCCTTTGTGATGTAATGCCAGTTCTTTGAAAATAAGGCTAGCTTTCCGCCTAAGGGTGCTGCTAGCTGTTCCCTGGTAGGCGGTGCCAGGGTCAAGTCACTGTGATTGTCCTGTTGCAGTGGTAGTGGCTGTGTCTGTGCCTCGCTGGTTGTTGCCCTGCCACTGGCGTCCCCTGTAGGCACCTCTGGATTGATTTCTGCCTCTTGAACGCCTATTCCTGCCGCTCTGTGTTTTAGAGGAGCCTGGAAAGGACCAATTTCTGGAGGGCCAGTTCCTGCTAAACCTTGGAGGTTGCACCTGTAAGAAATCTTTCACTGTTTGTACAGATTTTGCCTTCTCTTCCATTTTCTTCAATACCTGCTGAGCAGGAGAACCAAATAAATTGACCTTGTCCATGGGAGCATCTAATAATTATGATTTGACATGGTCCGGCAAGGCCTGTTCTTTCAACCATGCATGCCTTCTGATAACTGTGCCAGTCATGGCTGATCTAAAGGAAGCCTCCAGTGCATCATAGCCGCATTTTAAAGAATGGTTACTAACTTGCTGAATGTTATGCACCATTTCCAGAACATATTTCTTATATAAAGAATCATCAGAGGACAGCTTTTTAGTTAACTGATCAAGCATAAACTCCTGATATTGAATCATATGAAACTGACAGTTCAAGGCCCTAGCTGACAGAGTAGCAGAGGTGTATACTTTTTTACCCCATCTCTAAGGACCTCGATTCCCTTCCAGAGGGAGGGATTTTAACAGAGGTAGATGCTACTGCCTTAGGCCCCTGGGAGATAGTCTCGGGATCTGCAAAAGGAGCCTTGTATAAATGGTGATGTGTGTCCGGGACCCTGTAGAACCTATCGGGCTTAGCAGGGGCTGGAGGTAAAGAATCAGGAGCAGTACAAGCATCATTAAATGCATCATCTACAACAGAAAGAACTGGAGGTATAGCTAAAGGCCTATGTTGTGGTAAATGCAAAAAGGTCCTAAGCCTTTTCCTGGAATCTGAAAAGTCTTGGCCCTGCCACTGAAATTGTTCCCTCATGGCATGTAAGGTTTCCCCAAAGGAAAATTCTTCAGGTGGAGAGGCAGAAGGGATCGACTCCTCAGCATCAGAGTCTTCGTAGGGAGAATAAGGAGCCTCTGGAGGGTCTGTAATGTCTGAATCATCCGAGGAATCATCCGTGGACACTGGCTCAGGGGGCTCTGCTCTCGGTCTCTTCTCTGGAGGTGGCTGAGAGGCCTTGTCTGGATGAGGTTGGGATCCCCTTATTAAAGAGATGAGATCCTCTGCCAAAGAAAGCATTTGGGAACTGGAACTGGGCCTGTGAGAAGGGGGTTTAACAGGCACAGACTTAGTAGTTTTGGCTGCTTTAGCCCTGGCAAAAGCCTTAATGGACATGGCTGCAGGAGGCCTAGCAGCTCCACGTGCAGGGGTGGATACATCCAAGGGGATAGTATCAGACAATTCCTGTGAAACCACAGCAGCAGGTTGTATTTCAGAGGCCGATTCTACCAGGTTTGAAGAGGCCTCGGTAGAAGGCATGGATTCGGCTGAAACAAGGACCGTTTGCTCGGTTTCGGCCGAAACAGAGACACTCGCGGTTTGCTTAACCACGGTTTCGGCCGAAACCGCAGACCTCGAGTGTCGGTCCTTTTCTTTGCGTTTTTTGGCAATTTGTGTAGTCGGAGGATCCGACGGCATAATATACGCAAAATCAGAACCGAAAAACTGTTCAGCAAACTCCGACCGACGTCTAAGCGTCCGTCGGTTAAAAGAAGCACAGGCTAGACAAGCTGCTATGTCGTGGTCTGGGCCTAAACAAGGTAAGCAGTAAGAGTGGAAATCTTTATGAGGTATTTGTTTCCCACAAGTTAAACAGTTATTCACTTTTTCTGACATCGGCTGAGGCAAGAAAGAGTCCCCAACGGGGTACTTAGCTTTTAGAAGTCTTCGAAGTAGTATTCGGTAGTAGTAATCTCTGGATCTGACCGACCGGCACTTGCGAACAGCTTCTGCTTCGGGCGCCACGCGGCAAGAAAGACTGAGGAAAATGGCGTCGGCTGATGCCTTTATACCCGAATAACTGCAGCTATGACGTCGGGTGAAGTGCGACTCCAGTCGAAGCCAGACCCAGACTTTGGAATCCGGCCGACCGAAGGGCTGCCTGACGACAGGACAACCCATTTGTTAGGACTGCAGATGCATCCTTGAAGGACATCTACTCTTGTACTAATACACTTGCCCAACGTTTCCTGGATATCATCAATTCCAATGCTCTGGGCCAGCTCTTTCTTACCCCCACTAGAAGTAGCAACATCCTTGACCTGGTCATTATTAATATGGGCGACCGTTGCTCAACACCAATAGTCAACTCTTCCATGGTTAGAACTGACCACAAACTAATCACCTTGGAAATCCACCCCCCCCCGTCGCAAAGGTAACCACCATGAAAAACTTCTCCAAAGCTAACTTTGGGATCCTAAAAACAGAGGTGGCAAACTTCACGGCACCTATGCAAATGGAGAATAGTTACATGATCACCGAATCATACACCATGCACTGTACGACCATGTACACAAATGCACGGATCTCGCCATACCCAATAGAACCAAGACGCTCTCCTCCAAAAAAAGGAAGCCAATCTGGTGGTTCCCTGCCATAGACAAACTCTACAACAGAAAGAGGAAACTGATGTGGAATAAGGTGAAGTCCCAAGACTGGAAAACCTCCCTTAACAGCCTCAACAAAAAGTTGAGATCCCTCATCAAATGCTCTAAAGCCAGCTATGAAAACAGAATTGCAGCAGACAGTAAAGACAACCATGAGGCCTTCTATAGCTATGTAAAGAATCTCCACGGCAATACCCAGACTTGCTCTGAGCTACTGCACAATAGTACCTCCTATACAGAGCCAACAGATATTGCCAATTTACTGGCCGACAGATTCAGTGCCAACTTTACCTCTCCCCAAAGGACCAATCACAATACCAGTAGATTGCCAGACACTCAGTATTACTGCTGCACAGATTAAAATAGCACTGTCCAAGGCCAAGAATACAGCTTCTGTGGGACCTGACAATATCCCTGGCTGTGTTCTGCATGAACTACAGAGTGAACTGGGACCTCACCTGTGTACCCTGTTCAATCACAGCCTCACCTCAGGCTCTGTCCCTACCAAATAGCACACTACTAGTGTCATCCCTCTCCACAAAGGAGGAGTGACTACAGACCCTAGAACTATTGCCCTATTAGCCCGACGAGTCTGACATGCAAAGCTATGGAAACATCACCATGGACCTAATAAACAAGGATATAGGGAATCTCCAAACTCTGGATCCCACACAGGTTTAGTTTTGTGAAGGGTAGATCATGCCTGCTCAAATTGGTTGACTTCTCTGAGTCGGCCACAAGAGCTGTGGATGAAGACAAAGTGGTTCGTACAGCCTACCTTGATCTGGCCAAGGCCTCTGATACCATTCCCCATTAAGGAATCTTAGAAAAACTCACTAAGCTAGGCATCAACCCCTATATCACTAAGTGGGATGCACAGTGGCTCACAGACAGAACCCACAGTATGAAAGTAACTGACTCCAAGTCAGACTGCTGACCAGTCACGAGTGGAGTCTCACAGGGTTCGGTCCTGGGTCCTCTCCTGTTTGGTACCTACTTCTCTGAAGTCCAGGCCAACACGAAGGGACTCTGGCTGACATAGTTCACAGACGATTGCAAGTTGGGAGCTATTATCAACTCCCCAAGTGATGTTGACATCCTATGGAAAGGCCTCACTGAGAATAACAACTGGTGTCAGAACCATGGCCTCCAGCTCAATGCCAAAAAATGTGTCATCATCCCCTTCGGAAAAACCTGGTTCCCATGAATTACCACATCAATGGTAGTCCACTGAACACAGAAAGTGTTATAGGACATGTGGGAACACAGGTTGACAGCAACTTCTCTTTTGGCCACCACATTGCCACTGTGGTCAGAAAGTCTTTCTATGTGACACATCTCATTACTAAGGGTTTTGCATCCAGGAAGAAAGGGGTCATGTCTCCCTCTACTCTTTCCTCATTAGGTCAATCGAGTACAATGCCCCATTTGGCATGTACCTCACTAGACACCTGCAACAACTGGAGAGGCCACAAAAGTACCTCACAAAGGGGATCCCTAGGCCTTAAACACTTGTTCTATATGGACAGACTCAAAAAAACTCCGACTATTCTCTTTTTTCATATCACCTATTTAGAGGCGATCTCTGCTTGACTTTGCAAAGCCATGTCTGACCCAGTTCCGTTAGAAATGCTACATCTAAAGAAATCCCAATCCTTTCGCACCACATGCTCTATAGACCTCAATCATTACCACAATCAACAGAATGTGCTGGAGGAAAGGTTCATAACCCAGAGACTGCCCATGCTATGGAACAGACTTCCCATACATGTCAAAAAGAGCACCTGACTGGCCCTCTTCAAGGGAAATCTTGATGAGTGGATGGGAAATAGAAAATTCACCCCAGGGATCAATCCAGTGGCTCTACTCAACAGCGCTACCGGGAACTAAGGTCAGGTGGCACGATGCCACGGTAACCCTATGGGCTAGGATTGCAAAGGTTCCAGGGCCATTAGCCTAGCAGACACCTATAAACCTTATATATATATATATATATATATATATATATATATATATATATATATATATATATATACACATATATACATATACACATATATACATACATACATACACACAGACACACAGACACACATATATACACACATATGTATATATGGTTTACTATTATAATATCAACGATCAATTCTATTTTGAACTAAAGCGTCAACATGTTTTCTCAAAATTTGACATTTATGAAAATGTAAATGTTGAACATAACCTAGTAAAGTCAATTCAACATGAATCGATATACTGTTTCCTCTGCACCTAGCACAAAAGGAACACCAGTACTTGTTGTCAACAGTACGACCATACTGCACAACATTATCTTTAGGTTCTTGCAGGGAGGCAAGCCCCCTGTGCCCCCCACAACCCCTGCAACTTATATACTCCAACTCCGAGATCGCACTACAGTCAGGAAAGGGATGAATTACCATAACTGCACTGTACTGCGATCTCTGACAGTCCTTCGAGTTTATATCAGCGAATGCACAGTGCATTTGCTGATATGAATTTTCGAAAAGTACAGTTTTGTACCTACTATAAATGTAGATGTCCGAGAGGTATGCATCTGCAGTCTTAACAAATGGGTTGTCCTGGCCTCAGGCAGCCCTTCGGTCGGCCGGATTCCAAAGTCTGGGTCTGGCCTCGGCTGATGTCGCACTTCACCCGACGTCATAGCTGCAGTTCAGCGGGTATAAAGGCATCAGCCAACGCCATTTTCCTCAGTGTTTCTTGCCCCAGATGCCAGGTGCCCTCTAGGAAGGCTAAATTTGGATAAATGCAAATGTTTCCAAACAATAGAGAGCAAATAGAAATAAACATGTATATACATATATACAAACAAATACACCATAATAGATTCCCCCAGCTAGCTACAAGATGGGCAAATACCCTAGGAGTACCACAGAGGGGAAGGAGGGTGGGTAATCCTGACTGCAGATGCATACCTCTCGGACATCTACATTTATGGTAGGTACAAAACTGTACTATGTCCTTCAAGGATGCATCTGCAGTCCTAACAAATGGGTAGAATACCATAGCCAAACTGGGGGAGGAGGCACTAATGAGGCACTAAGAGTTTATGGTGTAGTTAAGATCCCTTGCAAAACAGCAGTGGCAAAACCTGCTCGGGATCTGGAGTATAAACGTAGATTATAATGCTTGGCAAATGTATGCACGGAGCTCCAAGTAGCAGCCTCTAAAATGTCTTTGGTAGCCACTCCTCGTAAGAAAGCTGTAGTAGTGGCTGTAGCCCTTGTGGAGTGAGGTCTGATGTTTTCTGGAGTTGCCTTTCCATGAAAAGAGTAACAAAATCTAATGCAATTTCCTATCCATTTTGAGACTGTTTGTTTTGAAATTGCTTTTCCTTCCATTCCTGTTGCATATGCTACCAGAAGCTGGTCAGTTTTTCTATTGTTCTTGGTTCTGTCCAGGTAGTAGCGCAATTGTCTGTGTACATCCAAGGTATGCAGCAATCTTTCCCCCCTGTTCTGCGGGTTGGGGAAGAATGTTGGTAGGTGTATTGCTTGGTTTAATGATACCCTGGAGACCACCTTTGGCATAAAGGTAGGATTAGTTCTCATGGACACTCTATCCTGATGGAAGATAAGGAAGGGCTGTACTGCCATTAATGCCTGTAATTCAGAAACCCTTCTAGCTGAAGTGATTGCAAGCAGGAATGCAGTTTTCCAAGATAAGTACTGTAATTCTGCTGTTGCTGCTGGTTCAAAAGGGGGGAGTGTCAACTTTTCTAGCACAAAGATCAAGTCCCATGTAGGCAATGGTGGTTTCCTTGGTGGCTTTACATTTTTAATTCCTCTGAGAAACTGCCTGAGTAGAGGTTGAGAAAAGACTGGAGGATCCATGTTGTATTCTGCTGAAATTGCTGATGCATGAATCTTAATGGAGGAGTAAGACAGACCATTGTGGAAAAGCTCTGCTAAGTATTCCAGGATGTTAGCTATGTTTGCCAATGATGTATCTACTCCTTTTGTTGCACTCCAAATGAGATATCTTTTCCATTTTGCTGAATAAGTTTTCCTTGTTGAGGGTCTGCGAGCCTCCAAGATAATGTCTTTAACCCTTTGAGATAATTCTGGGTTATTTTTCCTTATGTAATGTTCCAAGCAGCTAGCTGCAGTGTTTTCAAATTTGGATGCAGGATTTTGAAGTTGTTCTGTGTTAGCAGTAGAGGTAGTAGGGGTAGAGGCCATGCGTGTTCCCGGGACATACTCCTCAGTAGCGGGTACCAATGCTGCCTCGGCCAATCTGGAGCTATCAAGATGATCCTCGGGTGATCTTCTTTGATCTTCAGTAGCACTTTGTGCATCAAAGGAAGAGGTGGGAATGCAAATGCTGTCAGGTTTTCCCAACTGAAGGATAGGGAGTCCACCTTCCAAGCAAGTGGGTGGAATGTCCTTGTGCAGAATTTTTTCAATTGGTGGTTGTGTGGGGATGCGAACAGGTCTATTTCTGGCAGTCCCCATTTCCTTGTGATGGTTTTGAAGATGTCTGGATGCAGCATCCATTCGTGGGCATCCGTGGTGGTTCTGCTTAAGATGTCTGCTAATATATTTTCTTTTCCTGGCACAAATATAGCTTGGAGCTGAATGTTGAGGCTCAGGGCCACATTCCAGAGGTCCATTGCCATCCGGCAAAGAGGATATGAATGTGTGCCTCCCTGTTTGTTGATATACCACATAACTGTGGTGTTGTCCGTCCTTATCAGCACATGACCCTGTTGAAGAAATGGTCTGAATGTCTGAATTGCCTGTTTTACTGCCAGCATCTCTTTTTGATTTATGTGTAGGTTTATCTGGTCTTGAGTCCATAAGCCTTGTATGCACTTGTCCACCATGTGTGCCCCCCAACCGAGGTCTGAGGCGTCCGTGGTGATAGTCTGGCTTGGGTGAGGCCTGTGGAAGGGCAGCCCTTTGTTCAATTGACAGGCCTGGGCCCACCACTGGAATTCTTGCTTCAGGCATGGAATCCTTGGAATTTGGGTTTCTAGGCTGTGCTTGTGCTGAGACCATAAATTCCTCAGGTACCATTGCAACTTCCTCATATGTAGTCTGGCATGTGGAATTAATATTATGCAGGATGCCATGTAACCCAGGGCTTGCAGGATTTTCCTTGCTGTAAGCTGGTTTTGCGTTGTTAATGCCATGAAATAGAGTGGTAGCTGCTTCTGTTTTTCTGCTGTGAGGAATGCCATCTGGTTTGATGTGTCCAGTTCTGCACCCAGGAAGGTTATCCTTTGGGATGGTATCAGCCTTGACTTTTTTGTGTTGACTGTGTATCCCAGGGCTTGCAGCAGGTGAATAACCATTTTCAAATCTTTTGTTAATTTGTCTTTGCTGTCCGCTTGTAACAGGCAGTCGTCCAGGTATGGATAAATTTGAATTCCCTGAAGCCTGCAATGAGCAATTACTGATGCCAGGCATTTCGTGAATACTCTGGGCGCAGTAGATAAGCCAAAAGGCAATGCTGAGAATTGATAATGCTCTGATCCTGCAAGAAACCTGAGGTATCTTCTGCAATTTGGTCGTATGGGGACGTGCAGGTATGCCTCCTTGAGATCCAGAGTCACCAGCCAAGACTCCTTGCCCAGCATGGGAAGAAGTTGCTGTAGGGTCAGCATTTTGAATTTTGGAACAATGAGATATGTGTTTAGAGCGGACAGGTCGAGGATAGGTCTCCATTGGTTTTCCTTTCTTGGTACTAGGAAAAGCCTTGAATAAAATCCTTGTCCTTGTTCCATAGCCGGTACCTTTTCTATAGCTCTCATCCTTAGTAAGTGGTCTATTTGTTGTAGAGCGTTTGTCCTTTGGTTTGGAGGTAGGTTTGGCATTCCTCTCTTCCTTGGAAGAGTATGGAAGTGAAACCTGTAGCCTTTGTCTATTGTCTGTAAAATCCATTTGTCTCCTGTAATGTAATGCCAATTTACTGAAAATAAGGCTAGTTTTCCGCCTAAGGGTGCTGCCAGTTGTTCCCTGGTAGGCGGTTTCAGAGCCAAGTCACTGTGATTGTCCTGTGGAAGTGGTAGTGGCTGGATCTGTGGCAGTGGTTCTCTGGCTGTTAGGCTGCCACTGACGTCCCCTGTAGGCACCTCTGGATTGACCTCTGCCTCTAGGGCATCTATTTCTGCTTCTCTGTGCTCTGGTGGTGTCTGGAAAGGACCAATTCTTGGAAGGCCAGTTCCTACTAAACCTCGGAGGCTGGACCTGTAAGAAATCCTTGACTGTCTGGACAGATTTAGCTTTTTCTTCCACCTTCTTTAACACTTGTTGTGCAGGGGAACCAAACAAACTGTGCTTTTCCATGGTAGCATCTAGTAGCTTTGACTTTACATGGTCTGGTAAAGATTGCTCTTTTAACCATGCATGCCTTCTGATCACTGTACCAGTCATAGCTGATCTAAAGGAAGCCTCCAGTGCATCATAGCCACATTTTAAGGAATGATTACTGACCTGCTGAGAGTTATGCACCAAATCCTGAAGGGACTTACGGTCTAAAGGATCAGGCGAGGACAGTTTTTTAGTGAGCTGATCTAACAGAAATTCCTGATACTGAATCATGTGGAATTGACAGTTTAAGGCCCTAGCCGAAAGAGTAGCAGAAGTATAAACTTTTTTACCCCATCTCTCCAATGCCCTAGATTCTCTTTCAGAGGGGAGGGGGTTTTTGGCAGAGGCAGCTGCTACAGCTTTGGGGCCCTGTGAAATAGTTTCAGGATCTGCAATAGGAGCCTTATACAAATGATAATGTGTGTCCGAAACCCTGTAGTATCTGTCGGGCTTAGCAGGGGCCGGAGGAAGTGAGTCAGGGGCGGTACAAACATCATTAAATGCATCATCCACAACTGTAAGTACTGGAGGAATAGCTAAAGGCCTATGCTGTGGTAAATGTAAAAAGGTCCTAAGCCTTTTCCTAGAGTCTGAAAAATCCTGGCCCTGCCATTGAAATTGTTCCCTCATAGCATGCAAGGTTTCCCCAAAAGAAAATTCCTCAGGAGGAGAGGCAGAAGGTATGGAATCCTCTGCATCAGAGTCCTCATATGGAGAATAAGGGCCCTCTGGAGGATTAGTATTTTCTGAATGATCAGAGGAATAATCTGAAGAAACTGGCTCGGGGGCTCTGCTCTAAGCCTCTTCTCTGGAGGTGGGTGAGAGGCCCTGTCAGGGTGAGACTGGGTTCCCCTGATCAAAGAAATGAGATCCTCTGCTAGACTAAGCATTTGAGTACTAGAGCTAGGCCTGTGAGAGGGGGCTTTAGCAGGCACGGCCTTAGAAGATTTGGCTGCTTTGGCCCTGGCAAAAGCCTTAATTGACATGGATGCAGGGGGCCTAGCAGCTCCACGTGCAGGAGTAGATACATCTAAGGGGATAGTATCTGATAAATCCTGAGTAACTGTAAGAGCAGGTGGATTTTCCGTAGCAGATTCAGCCATGCTAGAAGAGGCCTCGGTAGAAGGAGGCATGCTTTCAGCCGAAGGAAGAACCGTGGACTCGGCTTCAGCCGAAACAGAGACACTCGCGGTTGGCTTAACCGCGGTTTCGGCCGAAACCGCGGACCGCGAGTGTCGGTCCTTTTCCTTACGCTTTTTAGCTAAATGTGAAGTCGGAGTCTCCGACGGCATGATATAAGCAAAAGCGGAGCCGAAAAACTCCTCTGCAAACTCCGACCGACATCTAAGTGTTCGTCGGTTGAAGGAAGCACAGGCTAGACAAGCTGCTACGTCGTGGTCTGGGCCTAAACAAGGTAGGCAGTAAGAGTGGAAATCTTTATGAGGTATTTGTTTCCCACAAGTTAAACAGTTATTCACTTTTTCTGACATCGGCTGAGGCAAGAAAGAGTCCCCAACGGGGTACTTAGCTTTTTAGAAGTCTTCGGTAGTAGCAATCTCTGGTTCTGACCGACCGGCACTTGTGAACAGCTTCTGCTTCGGGCGCCACGCGGCAAGAAAGACCGAGGAAAATGGCGTCGGCTGATGCCTTTATACCCGCTGAACTGCAGCTATGACGTCGGGTGAAGTGCAACATCAGCCGAGGCCAGACCCAGACTTTGGAATCTGGCCGACCGAAGGGCTGCCTGAGGCCAGGACAACCCATTTGTTAGGACTGCAGATGCATCCTTGAAGGACATCCGAGATGTTCAGCAAGATGGACATTCAAAAATCGAAATTTCGAGTGTTCCATCTGCGGGCATCTCAACTCGCAATTTTAATAACACACACAGACGCACGCACACCATCTGTCTGTAGGTAGTTATGGTGCATAATGAACTTTGCAAGTACATCTGCCAAGTATGCTAACTTACATGACACCATTTCCTGCAAGTTCTGGTAAGGATCAGAACACTACTGCCTTGCAGTATCAAATGCAAAAAAGCAGTGCTGCTGCTGCTGCTGTCTGTTAGTCTACATAAAATCCCTGAGTGTGTGTGTCTATATATATATATATATATATATATATATATATATATCTATCTATATATACACACATACAGACACACACACGTGTATATGTATGTATATATATATATATATATATATATATATATATATATATATATATATATATATTTATTTACACACACGTGCACATATATGTATACGTACACAGAGTACTGCATCTGCGGTTACATGGTACATGTCAACTGGGAATCTTCTTCTATTGACACTTCTATACTACTTTTGTAGCTTCCATGCATTGCTCAACTCCACTACTGTTTCACAACAATGCTGAGTAGCATTGTCTAATAGTGAAGGCAGTACTGCTGCACTGGCTATGGTCCCCAAGGGGTTTGATGTTCCTACTAAAGATGGTGTCTGGGACATGCTCATAAAAGGGAATATGGGCATCTCTCAGATGTCATTTATCTACTGGTGATATTCATTTTGTCCACTAAGGATAGAATTGCATATCCAGTTACTAGAGTTGACAAAGCACTTTTTTCCCTGTGTGCTTTCAGCCACCGATCTACTGACCATCAACCCCCATCTTGGCAGTCTTCAGCCCATTCATTTTCTTGCTACTGAAGGATACCATGGCACACAGGCAACAACCAATCAGAGGGGGCTGTCACCTAAGCAACCATGGAGGTTGCTCATCCCCTCACATTCATCAAAAAATATAAGCAATGAATGCTAATGCTTTTCTATTTTATCTTCTGCATTTCAGTTTCTGAAAATGTCAGTACTCATGGCAGACTACACCACATACAACATTATCAGGGACCTGCTCCAGAGACCTCAACCTTCATACCACAATCAACAGAACGTACTGGAGGGGCAGGTTCATAACCCAGAGACTACCCATGCTATGGAATAGACTTCCCATACATGTCAAGCAGGGCACCTTGCTGACCCTCTTCAAGACAAATCTTGATGAGTGGATAGGAAACAGAAAATTCACCCCGGGGATAATGCCAGCGTCTCTACTCGACAGAGGCATGGGGAACCAAGGTCTGGTGGCATGATGCCAAGATAATGCATGGCTAGGTTTATAAAGGCCCCAGGGCCATTAGCCTAGTACACACCTATGAACCTATGACATCTGTGGTCCTCACAATCAGTGTGGGTGCACTGAGAGAGATGGTTCCACTGCCATGCTCACATCACTGCCTCCTGCATGGTTTACACTGTATCTCAACATGCTGTCTGCACAAGTTCTTTCTTTCTTTTAATTATTTTAGGCCATCAGCAAGCTCCAAGTTAATGCTGGGTGCTGTATATGCTTACTGCATGCAGTGGTACGGTGCCATGACTGTGCATTACTATGTAATCTTTACTTGCGATTTTACACTGCACTGTTGTACATAAACATGGCATACAGTTTGCGTATAGTTTTGTGTAGAGTACTCCCACTAGAAGAAAATCAGAATACAACACTACTTTTAATTCTTAGCTTGAAGCTTATTTCACTAAGGGCTTCAAACTGTAGAGAAGTGCATGTTAGAGCTGACACTGTGCTACACTGAAGCTATCTGCAATGCTCACTAACTGACTGTACTACAATGAAGCGATCAGCAGCACTTTCTAGCCTCAGTGCCATATTTTAAGTGCTATACTTATTTCAAAGTTTATTGAAACCACATGTCTTCCACAGATGTGTAGCGGTTAGGGTTGTCACCTCACAGCAAGAGGTTCCCCAGTTTGATTTTCAGCTGGGGTGCCTTCCTTGCAGAGTATGCATGCCCTCCCTGCGGTCATGTGGGTTTCCTCCGGGTGCTCCGGTTTCCACCCATATTCCAAAGACATGCATTAGGTGGAACTGGCTATAGGTGAGTGTGTTTGCGAGTGAGTGGCACAAATGAACTACCGTGGCAGGGCTAGCCACCTTGGCTCGAGATGATTGTCACTGCTGAAGTGACACCCTGACCCCATGTGTTAGACTGGAAAATGGGTTGAGGATGGATTGTTTTTACAAGGACGTTACTTATTCTCAAAAAGAGAACAGTCTGTTGTCCATTGCTAAGTGCTGTTGATACTATTCTGTATCATATTCAGTGAAGCTATACACAGCATATCATAACATTCTGAGATTTACTGCAAGGATAACATAATATATATAACAAAGCTGATAACTGTTCACCACTGCATGGGCAGGTGCACTGCAAATTAGCAGTATCAGATGTACTTTAAGCCGTAGAATATTCCTAGTGAGTATTCTTTTTTGTACATTTGAAGGACAGTAACCACAATACATTCTGTAAATGGATATAAATATTTTATTCCAAAACACTACACACCTCTCATCCTTAAGTGTACAACTTTTAAAGTGTTTACTGCAGTCATGAAATGACACCACATGACTGTTGGTAAGGGTTTTTAACGAGTTATAATTGTTTTAAATGGCTGTAAAACACCTGCACCAAAACTTACAAGTGATCAACACTAGAACACATATGACAGCAGTGACCTTTTTCTTAAGTTATCAAATATTGGTACAAATTCAAGGAGTGCTCATGAGTGCAGGCTAGCATATGACACCTGTAATTCTTTAGCTAGTAATAAAATATCATTACAAATACCAAGAGTGCTCACAAGTAGTTTACAGCAGGTGACATCTGAATCTTTTAGCAGTTCATGAGAAATGTGTTTTGTGTTTTTATATGTAGTGTGATTTGTACATACTGAAATCTATGTTATACAGCTGTGAAGACAGACTATCTAACTGAAATAAGGGGGGAAACTTGATCTAAAGAAGACAAAGAAACAACTGCATGTCCCAGATGGACTTGAGGTTAACAAATAAATAAAAATCCCCGTGTCTGTTATACATATGAAATCCTTTTAGCATAACAGTCATACCATGCCAATGAACACATTTTATTCAGCTTTATGTTCTAGTAGAGCACCTGTTTTTGTTCTTTCTTTTTTCCACTCATTATTTACATTTCTGCCATGTGTATTTAGTGTCTGTTTTTTGGAGGGATTCCAGTTCAGCTATTCACGTTTCCAGACTCGTGCTGTCTTGTCTTTGTTGTCACTTTCAGGAAGTGAAACCAGCGAGATGGCAGCAGTAGAATCCCTTTATTGTATCATGCAACACAAGACAATGTCTGACACACAATCAAGAGGACCCAAGGGGAATGAAGGTAGAGTACAAATGTTCACCCAGATAGACAAAGAAACACACTACAAAGAAAATTCAGCAGGGAAAGGATAAAAAGAAGGTTGGGGTAGATTTAGTGCTATACCGACCCACTTATTCAGTTCCCATTGCTCTAAGGGTGTAGCTAGATAAAACTCTTTGTACTTACCTGGGTGCTTTAATGAACACTTATTGGAAGCACTGTAGGCGAGACACCAAAAATGTCTACCACCAGCATGTATACCCAAATGGCTTAGGGACAGGATTACTTGTCTCGAGTTACCATTACTTAATGAATAGCTGCTGAAAAGGGTGTACATTTTTTCATATGTTGAGGGTAGTATTTAAGGAGGTGTGTACATTTTTTTCAAATGTAAGGTGGGGCAGCAATATCAAGTTGCCCATACAGAACAAAACCGTCTAGCTAGGTTTCCACAATTAATCCTTACAGAAAAGACTGTGCCGATTTGGCAGGTTGGAAGAACGTTTTCATGTGGATCTGGTAGAGAAAGCAGCAGTGCAGTTTAAGTTTACAAAGCTAGCCAGACAATAGCTCAGAGGTCTAAGGGACTGTGATTTACAAAACCTGTAACATAGTACAGGGACATACTGCCCAACAAATGCATTTGCTAGTATGTGAGAAAAAATAGGGCCAAATTTTCATATTTAGTCCTACTGTACTGGCAACAGTCTACAGTACACACAGCTGGGATACACCTTGAAAAGTCTGTCATGTTTTCAGAAGACAAGCTAGCATAATCCAGCACATGTTGAAGAATGACATGAAAGAGCAAGTCATATGAGCAATGAAAAAGTCTAGTTTTAGTGCACAAAGGCAGAAAGGTCAGGCAAATGTTTACATGCAGAGCACAAAAAGGTTTCAAAACCAGCAAATCAGACAGTAACAGGAACAAAGAAACAAAAGTAGGAAACAGAATTCTCTGTTGAATGCTTCAAGGACAAAAATGGTTTACAGGAAATGAAAGGACATGAGAAGTACAGTAGATACTTCTGTGCTCCTTGAAGGAATAGACAGATTAAGCTGTGAAGAACTATCTAGCACGAACAATAATGTGGAACTATATAGATATTGAAAATGAGCAAATTTCAGGGAGGGCACAATGAATTTCTTTTTTGAAAAGGGTGTTGAAATACTGTTGTGCTTTGCTGGCAGATGAGCTGATGAGGGAGAATACAGAAATAAGAGTTCTAATAACCTGAGGGAAATAGATAAATTTAATGCAGGCAGTGACCCTTCTATATGGTTCACGGATTTAACCGATCCTCTATTCTAATTCACCATTACACTTCACTGAAGCTCCAGTAATTGGAATGAATGCATCCTATGTCATCACACACCTCACAAGAAAGTAGGCCTATCCCAGAGCCCACCAGTTCACCCATAACCGCCAAATGAGTACACTTCCTGCAAATCAAGGAAAAAATGGCAGACAGCTCTTATGTCTATAAGGATGCATAAATGCATGTGTATTTAACTGACATGGGACTCCAAAAGCAATCAAAGGATGGATGATTTGTCCTCCCACAGGAAGATGGCATAACGGCACCTGTAACCTATCAAAGAGGGCACCTGGTAGCTTAACTCACATGGCAAAAGCATATTAGTTACATCCAGGCTGAATCTCAAAACTGTAAAATACACAGGGTGGGAGAAGGCAAAGGAAAAGGCTCAGATGGCTCAGTCCCCTTCCCAGAGCAAAGGAGATGGCTGTCTATTACACTTCATAGGTACTTAACAGGCTACTCATCTGTGAGGATCTTAAGAAGTCTAGCCTTGCATTCCCTTGGTAGTTGTTAGCCCTTACATTTTTCATACGGACAGCCTATTGGTAAGCTGAACAAGAATATGTTCCTAAAGTAATACACCAGCTTCATGAAAAAACAGCAAAAAATAAAAAAATAAATAAAAAAAAAAACACAAGTAAAGGGTACACTTTTAAGATATGAAGGGTCTTCTGATCCCTGGTTTCTGCCCCAACAAATGAAAACAAGGGGGTGAATGAATGGTTTAAGACATTCCTGACACCACCTTTAAAAGAAAATATTGGTTGGTCTTAAGGTACACTCAGTTTTGAAAGATCAGATATAGTTTCCTGCACATGATGACCTGAAGTTCTAAAATCCTGACAGCAGAGGGTATGACCACCAGGAAGAACCATTTTCCAAGAGAAGCACTTCAAAGCCACCACAAATCAGCAAGTTCAAACAAAAGGCAAACCTATCAATCATGAAAGTCAGCTCTCAAAAGGGGAGGGTGTTTTCAAAGGTGGGTAAAGATGCAGAACCTTTTTCAGAAACTGCCTGATGAGCCAGTGCTGGGCCACAGTCCTGTCCTCCACAAAATCACAATGGGAAAAACAGATGCTCTATGCACCCTGATGGTGGCATAACAGGGGCTCAAATACAGGTGTTCAAGACAGGTCAGAATCGCCTTCATGCAAGTGAAGAAATCTATTCACATGGCAGAGTACACCTGCTAGGTGGGAGGTTTGTTCACAGTTTTGATCACTTCTGACACCACTGCTGGGGTGTCTAGTCAGATCAGACTGTTTACAGCAACAACCAAGACCTAAGATGAAACTGAAAACCACCCAAGTGAAAACCAATCCTCTTTACAAACGGGAAGAACAGAAGTAAGATTACTGTTCTTCCATTGAAGCACCACAGCCTGTGAAAGGACTGGCTGCAGGGAAGAGGTTTCCCTGAAGGTTGGTAGGGACAATCCACCATCCCAAAGCCTGGTTGACAGACTGACACTACAAGAAGATCCATAACTGCATGGTCCACTACCCTTGGGGTTCTGGAGGAAGTGCCACATCTGAGGACCCTCCCAATTCATCCCATCACTCAATATAATAGGCAGAATTCAAAGGCACATCTTTGAGTATGCAAATGATCAATGAAGATTGTGGCCACCAAACTAAGAAGGGGTAGGAGGGTCTCAGCCTTAACCTTCCACAGCATCCTTCTCTAAGCAGCTATGTTCATGATCTCCTGTGTCCTCTCCTCAGGCATGTGTGACTGGAGACCATCCAGCTCTGCATCAATGAAGGCAGTCTTCTAAAATGGAAATGGAAATGAATCAAGTTTGTGTTTTCCCAACGAGACAGAGTAATGGAAACATCCACTTCTGAGGCTGCCATCAGAGTGTTCTTCAAAAAGTCAACAGCAGCTAATCATTCGGGTAGTTGAAATAAGGAGTTCCCTCTTCTGCAAGACGTTGGCTACTGTAACCAACACCTCAGTAAATGCCCTGGGTACACATGAAAGACTAAAAGACAACATTCTACAATAAAATTGGTTTCCACCTAAAGTGAACTCAAAAGAACATTCTATGTAGACTTGAGACACTAATGTGCAAGAAAACTGTTTATTATATACAGTAATGCCACACAGGGAACCTGCAGTAGACAATCATTACCTCTGAAATATGTTTTCTGGTGTTATTGAAGTCCAAGATGAGACAAAAAGCATCCACATCCATCTGAACCGAGAAGTTGTACACAGTCTCTGGTCTTATTCTGAAGGCGTACAGCCTTTATAGCACCTCTGGGGAGTTAAACTTGGTCATTTTACTGGAACTCTGCAGGTACAGCCTAGTTCACATGAAGTACCCTTTTTTGGAGGGCCTAAAAGCTCTTAAAGGAGTACCCTTCAGTGACCATGTTGGCAATCACTCTTTTTGTTTTTTGATGGCTCACCAAAAACAGTCCAAATTCAAAATTTTTACCATGCTTATATCACGAAGTACAATTAAAAAAAAATAAAGCAAATATGTCGACCTAACACAGCTCAGTGACAAAACAGGCCTGGAACAGAAACTGAAATAAAAGATGGGTTTTAAAGGCTGTCCTAAAGGAAGCTAGCATGACAGAGGTACACAAATGCTGACTGGCGGAGTACAGTGACCACAGGACTCAAAATGCACAGGAGAAGCTGTCAACAGCTGTAGGAAGGCAAAGAGTTAGGGTCAGACTAGACTGTAGGGGAATGGGTGATCATTGAGAGTGACGATAGGCCCAGGTCAGATAGGGCTAAATACATCAACATAAGGATTTTACAGGTTACTTGTGACTGAACTGTTAGGCAGTTCAGGCTCCACGGAATTAGTGTAACTACCTCCTCTGCTTCATTTCAACTATGCTCCCAGTCCCATTCCAGCACCCCTCATATTCTCATCAGCCTCTGGGCATACATACTCCATCACTATTCCCAAACTTTGGGATAGTCTGCTCATAGACTTCATATCCTACCCCTTGACTCAAAGGCTTTAGGTTAAAACTCTCAGCTCACCTTGCCACTTACACAACAGGCATCGGGTTTCTGACACAGCCCAGTAACATAATGCTAAAACCTTTACCCTTTGAATGCCAGCCTATACACCTTTACACCAAGAAGGCAGTTATTACGTTATCTAAAATGAAGAAGGCCGTTATTAAGTTATCTAAAATGATGGTTACACTTCAAATCCTTGTAAATACTGTACAAAACGTGTGCAAACGTTAAAACAAGTGACAGTAACTAACCAGTCTGCCACCAATAACATGCTTAGTGTACCTCATGAACTGCACGCTGATGTGCTGTGCCTCAAGCATGCTATGGTGAGCACTTCTATTTAGTTACTGTATCTGTCAATGCTATAATGAAATTTTCTGGATGTTCTGAAGATTCAAACAGGACTTCACCCTGTAAAGGGACATCAAAAATAGCCATTCTGAGATCATTCTAGAAGACAGAAAGCCTCAGCAATGTCAATTCGCTCCAGCAAATGTTCAAGTCAGATGCCCTAACCACAATATGAGCATAATCAAAATTGCAATGAGACTACAAGGAAGCCATTGTACAAGCTGTGGTATGGGTCTTAACCAGCCTTTATAAAGCATTAAAGTTCCCCAAAACTCCCTCCTGTGCCTATGTCATGGAAGGAAAATCAATGTTGGAGTTAGACCTTAACAATTTACTGATAAGAGATTATTTTTTTTCTTTTTTTTTTATATATATATTTTTTTTTTCTTAAAATGTACACTAATGATGGACTGTTATATCTGCTGGAGTCGTGAAAAACAAGACTTGTACACACTCTTTATTGAACTGTTACAAAACATTAGGAATAGAACATACAATAAAGTGCGACAATCTCCTGGGCATAGTACTGTAGAAGAATTTACCGCAAAGTAAATTACATATAAAAAAAGTATGTGCCATCAGTATTTTACATAGCACTAGATGCCATCCAGTGTGCATGATCAACAATATTGTGTATGGATAATTTCTTAGAATCGCAAAATATTTGACTTGGAAAGAGCAGAGAACTGTAGCTTTTGTTAGAACAACTAAGAAACTGCAGGAGACAGAGCATTTATAGTTTAGATCCCAGTTAAATCTCTTACATGAGGACATACCAATTAAAAAGTTTTTATATGGTGGTAAAAAGGATGCAGCAGCTAGAAAAAATAAACAAAAGACATGCTTCTTTACCTAGCACCTTTTAGCAACCAAGGAGATGGAAGATGTAAAATTGAATACCTGGGAGATTTTACCTGGCAATGGTCAAGTTGTAAAACTAGTGATTTTGCATCCTACTTTTACCCAGAGGAGTAAAGGTTTAAAATAAGTATTTAACAGCAATACAGTTCTGAAAAAACAATGCGTCTGCCAACATAAATGATTCTTTGCCATGTTTATGCTGTAGAACAAATAAAAATATATATACATCCATCATGTCTGAATACCCTATGGTGTGTAAATACGGTATTTATATGAGTATGCTAACTACCAGACAAACTATTAAGTTTATGTGGCTACAGAACAAATCGCTTAGTTTATCTGGCAAGTTATACTGTTTATAAAACCATTTACATGTGTGAAACTGGATGTGGTTTGCATGTTCAAATCAATTTAAGACGTGTAAAAAAATACAAACATATAAAATGCTTTGGGTAAACCTGTTCAAGAAACTGACCACACGGACACTTTTACATGTTGTGTTTTACAGATGATACTTAAGAATGTCTGTAGTGGAATTTTTTCAACAAATTACTGAACTATGAAAGAAATGGAAGCTTACTTCAGGTTCATCTCATGAGTTAGGAATCAATTACTCCTCTAAGAAGCAAAGTTAGGCTGGGACGAAGGTGGCAGCCACCCATGGTGAAAACTGTTAGAAGGCAAGATCTGGAGATGACAGAGGTAATGCAGTATCGATATTCATTTCTAGACTGGCATTTCTGAATGCAGGTACGGAAATGAAAACTTATTTTGTGGTCGGAAGTGCAGGACTGAAATAAGTCAGCATTTCATGCATGGTACAAGTTGTAGCAAGTAGAAAGATTAGGACTTTTTTTGCTCAACTTATAATTGTGGGGTGCTAGATTGGGGAATTGCACTGGATGCAACACCAGCTATGGCTCTTCTCCTCATCAGCCTATTTCTTAGGCAAATAAGGTAGTATGACACAGAATAAATAACCTAACTGGTCTACATTTCGACTGCATTAATGACGACTCAATTATCCCTATACAGATCAAGTTACTTGAGCTATGTACTGCTTTTAAAGATTTTATTTTGACAAAGGACATGCTGGTTACAGATTTTATTTTGACAAAGGACATGCTGGTTTCTATCATGATGCTTACCACTAACGTAATTCAATATTTATTTATTAATAAGTGAGTGCGGTCTATGTTTGGTCAGCTTTTTCTTGTGAAGTATCTTAAGTAGCTCTTTCTTAACCCCAGAATCAGCAAGGGCAGTCAGCTTCTCTTGTCCTTAGTCCACAACGAAGGACTGAAAACAGGGGGTGGGGTGGATTAGACAGTTGAGGGATTTAACCTTCAGTGTGGCAAACACAATACCCTCTTGCCCATCATCTCTAAAACCTTGGGACTCCTTATCAGACAGTAAACGTGGAAAGGTGTTAAGAGGTCTACAGTTTTCGCTATATGGGACAGATCATGTGGAATCTGCCCTAGCATGCTTAGTAAGCATTTCACTTCACTCTGCAGGAAAATTTTAAAGAGAATCAATCTTTAGGGGAGAAAGTGTAACAGAATTTATGAATCTAAATGCATCACACCTGCAGAAAAAAAACAGCATTCAAAAGAACAGGCCACATGGTTCCTCTCCTCCTTACCCAGATAATAAAAAGGCATGGTCGTAGACAAGGTAATGGGGGTACAGGTTAGTTAATATTTGATTTCACCTGAGAATCCCTCAGAAAGAGAAGGTTGGTATCAGAGGACTCATAAGCCCTTACCTATCTTTGGGATAAGGGCCTCTAGATCCTTGAAATCCCATTTCTATGAAAAAAAGGAGAAAACCCTCCCACCCCAACTCTAGGAAGGGTGCATGACAACTGTGCAGACCAGGTGAAGCAATATTCCACAGACACAATGGAAATGCTCAATGGAGGCAGCACTTTGTTTGAATAGGCTTAGGACGGCAACAACACTGGTACTAGGCTATGTTTCCTAAGGGTGTGCTCCTACACCTGTGAGGACAGGTTCCACTCGTCATAAACACTGGCACATGCCCTTTATCTAAGGCCAGTTCTTTGGGCCTGTCTTTTGTCCCTTGCTTGTGGAGGAAGCATCAGTGGTCCCTCATTAGCCTGGAATAGTGAACTTTGCTAGATGCAGAGGGAAGCCTGGGAAGAAAAAATCCTCAGTACCAAATGTTCCCAAGTATGGTCCTGCTACTTGACCATAGCAGAAGTGTTAGAGACATTAACATGCATTACTCAAGATGGTTACTGGAGTCTAGTTTTTGAAGGCTGCTGGTTATCTGTCAATGGGTGAGAAATTATCCTCTCATCAGTTAAGGGGTAGATGGCAGAACATGAATCTTATGAGGCTGTCTCAGTGGTGGCCTTAACTAAAAGAAGGAGTGACCAATGTCTAGCCTCCAACTCCTTTGCTTTCTTTTGATGCTTTGGCACTGACATGGGATCACGTGAGGTACCCTCCTGCCAATCCCCACGTTGTGCATCCTCAACAAGTGAAGTTCGATAAGGCTCCATCTTCACTCTCTCCTTTTATCATGTGGCCAGGCTGAAAACACTAGCACTCATGGCAGTACCTGATGTCATGATCCTTGCCCAGCCAATACAGACAGTGCAGGTGTGGTTCCCTAGCTTGTGATCTGGAGGCCACAGGAAGACTTAAAAAGCTTTATTCTTCTAGTTACACAAACCATGAAGTTTCACAGTGAAAATAAGGAAAGAAACCTGAACTGTGCGGGTAGAAGAAAAAAATGAGGGTTAAACCAAGTCGGCAGAGGATAAGACTTGCTTTCCTAGCCCAGTGCATGGCAAAATTGTGTGTACTTCAGCAGAAATACATTCAGCCCCAAGCAAAGGATGAATGAGAAAAGTACTGCCACTCTACCAATAGCAATTCAAAAAGCTACCAGTGATGAAGACCCTGAAATCAAAGCATACATTTGTCTATGCTTTACTAATTATGAAACTGATACAGAATGTAAACCAGTAGCTACAGCATCCTTAAACTTTAACAGAAACAATTTCAGTACATGTGCAAAGTACATTTTCAACAGCAGAAAAATACATCTTATTCCCTTCCAGTCTAGCCATATATCTACTTACTAATGTCCTAGCTAAACTATAGCTCAGTTCTTCTCCTGGATATATAAATTCACTATCCTGCATCTGTCCCTTGCCTTACTGAAAAAAAAAGTCACTTCTGATAAGATAGCCTCCCAAAGAATAAATTCCATGCATCCACTGTGCTCCATGTGAATTAAAATAAAAGTATGATTATTGGACTGGGACCCAGGCTATCCGCAGAGCTGTTGAAATTCAACATTTGTGCCAGGCTGTTAGAAAGAATAAAAGTACATTAGTGCTAGTAGATGTTCATAGAACATAAGTGCCATAGTAGCAATCAGGCAGTTGTGCCCCATTACCCTCCTCTGGCAGTCTACTAAAGCTTAGAATCCCTTCCGTTGCCTGTTTGTGGGTATAAGGGACCAATCATCTGACAGTACAGGGACTGCCTTACACATGCACAGAAAGGACCCTCTCAGTTTTTCTATGGTTCAGCAGGAAGAGAGTATGGAAATGCAAGCTTATTTCAAACCAAAACAAAAACAAAAAAATGCACACGCACGCGTGTACACACACACACACACACACACACAAAACAAAAAGGCCGTTGAGCAGTGCTCAACAGCAATCCAACATCAAATCAAGCTATGGACTTTCAAAAAAGGGTTGGTGGGTAGATACTGCCAAGTAAGGCACAGTGTTCTATGAACATCTACTGTTACAGGCAAGTAGGACTTGGTAACTGTACTATGCTCACCTAACACACTGAATGTCTTATTGGCATTCAGATAGGCTCCCAAAGCTTATCCAATCTGGGAGGAAGAAGGGTAAGGGTCCAGGATCCCCTGGTGAGTGGCCCTAGTGAAGTCTGCTCTGGATACAGAAAAGGTATCCAGCTTGTAGTGCTTCGTAAAGGTATACATGGATGACAAAGTTACTGCCTCTAGAATACTTCTAGAATCTCCGCCTTTCCAATACACCTCTGAGGAGGAAATGGCCCTGGTGTAATGTGCCTTTACCTTGCCTGGATTTGCCTTACTATGTTGGGTTAACAAAAAAAATACCAGAGAGCAACCAATCTGCAATTGTTTGCTTAGAGTCAGGATGACCCTTCCTTGTCTCTGTGTAAGAGATAATCAGCCTTTCGGCCTTCCTGAAGGGTTTTGTTCTGTCAGGATAGTAACGAGCTGCTTGTGCACATCTAAGGCATGAAGTAATCCCTCCTCTTTAACAGGTTATGGGAAGAATACAGTGAAGCTGATAAACTGACTGACAGACTGTTCTGACATTTTCAGCATAAAAGAGGGCTTAGTTTGAAACACAACCCAATCCCTGTGGACAGCAAAGTAAGGATCTCATACCATGAAGGCTTGCAGTTCAGACACTTGTCTTGCAGAAGGTGGAGCAATAAGCAAAACAGTTTTTCACATTAAGAGCTTCAGATCAGTCTAAGCATCAGGTTCAAAAGGTGGCAAGGTCAATTTTTCCAGGACATAGTTGAGATCCCACCAAAGAAAAATTTTCCTGTGAGGGGTCTCGCGCAATACCCCATTCAAACTGTTTTACCAAAACAGAAGAAGAAAGTTGGGATCCTCTGGCAGACAGAAATTACCAGAAAGGATCATCCAGACTTTGCTGTGAAGGAAAAGTTAGTTTGCTTTTATTTGTTGTATTTTGTATTACTTTATTGACCAAAACAAAAATAACGGAAGAAGACACTGGTATAGCACAACCAAACAACGAACAAACCAGTGGTGGAGGAGAAGGAACGCCAATGAATATCCAAATCCAAAGGTGCTAAAACACAGGGTTGTTTTGTATTACTTTATTGCCTTTTTATATTTTGAATACTGTGGTTTTCTTTACCTTGTGTTTTACTTGCAATCTGCTTTAACTGCATATTAAAATTTCAAAAGAGACCACAGCTCTGTCTCAGAATTCTGAGTCAGGCAGAATTTTTTTCTCACCCTCCCACCCAGTTACAGTTGTCTTGTTAAATACCACTGTCATTCTAGTTGCCTGCCTCTTATGTTAATCTGACCATATATCTCACTTCCTCTCTGCTTTCACTGGCTTGTGTGAGTAATCACAAAATCATCATTTTTGAAATCCCTCCCCTTCAACTATTTAAATTTATTGGCCATCCTACTGTATTCCATAGTACCAGAATACAAAAGTGACCACCCCCTTTCAATCCATCTTGCTGTTTTAAAAATAGTAACTCTCCACTACACCTTAACTTTTTAAACAGGTAAAACTTAAGTTACCTACTTTCACATCTAATCTAGTGCATGCTGCAGTGTACATTTTTTTTTCATCTTACCTTTAAGCATCCCTGTGACTAGCACTTGCTCTAATATCTGCTGGAAAGCACTAGAAAGCCTTAAACTGACACAAGCACTCAACTCTCCTTGTTAATAAGGAGAAATTAATTGTAGGCACTAAACAGGCTGTAATTGCAAAGTACCTTGCTAAGGTAAGGGAAAACAGCTCCTGTACTTTACAAAAAAAAAAAAAAAAAGCACCAAACCAGGCATGTCCAAGGGTCAACTTCCGGTGATTTCTCCTGTCCACCTGGTGGATCTGGGCATACTGGGGCAATGCAGCAATTGCCTCATGTACACAGACAACCCTCTCCTCCTACCACCCATCACTACAACCTGTGAGAGATGCACTTACATAGCCAAAATGGAAGCAAAGCTCTCTCCAACCCAGATTGTGCTAGACAGTCAAGAGGAGAAGGTTAGCACCCACACTACACCTCAAGCAACACATAGCCCTTCTAAACCCACACCACCAGCACCCACATATCACAACACTAAATCCGCATATGCAGAGGCTCTTAACTGTAACCTGCCCAAGCAACAAGGACCTCTGAAGCTGAAACACAAACAAACACCAATCACAACCAAAGTGTCACATAGCTCACAACACCAATGTGCCATCCAGCAACAGCCCCTAAGGCAAGACAATGTACCCAACACTTTAGTCATAGGTGACTCTATAGTCTGGCAAACTGATGTCCCACTCACCAGGTTGAACAAGGAGAAAATTATAGTCAACTGCCTGTCGGGTGCCAGGATCTGCCACATAACGCATGCACTCAAGTCACTCCACAAGATGTACAAATATGACTCTTTCATTGTCCACGTTGGAATGAATGACTTGAGACATACCTCCCTGGACTACATCAAAAGAGACATGGAAGAGCTCTCGGATAATGTGGCCCAGGCAGGTATGACCCTAGCCCTGAGTAGCATCCTGCCTTCGCCCAGAATGATACCACAATATGAGGACAAAATGATTGACTTCAACAATTGGCTAAGCTTCTGGTGTCATTCAAAGGGGATCCAGTATCTGTCTGCCTGGGACGACATGATTGACAGACCACGATGCTTTGCCAGAGATGGCCTGCACCTGTCGCCCCTGGGATTCAGGTTACTGGCCAAGGCTCTTGCCACCCCTATAGTGCCTTTTTTAGGCAAAGTTCAAAGGATAAAACCACCACCGTAACAGGTACAAGCATGCAAAATCTGAAGGTAGTGTTACTCAATGCTAGAAGTCTAAACCTCAAAATGCACCCTCTCTAGACACTCCTAAAAATGAAGAAAAGATATCTGTACAGTAACTGAGACCTGGTTCAAGGCTCCAGAGATCACCCCTGCAATACCAGGCTACAACTCTTACCACACTTTTCGGCCACCAAACCAGGACTGAAACACTAAAGGTGGAGGAGTGTCAATATTCACCAAGGATATTCTCACCACCAGGCTAGTTTCCCAACACAATGCGTCTGAAATTCTCCAGGTGCAACTAACACTAGGTAAGACTGCAATCCAAATTGTAGCTTGCTACAGATCCCACACCATGCCCCAAGATTCTCACTACACCTTTCTAAACATGCTGGAAAATATTAAGATAGAACCAAACACCCTAATTCTGGGTGATTTTAACTACCCTGCCATTAACTGGGAAAACTACTCGTGTACCAACACCTTTGCCCAATGGTTCTTGGAATTTATAAATTCCAACGCCCTAGATCAAATAATCCATAGTCCCACCAGGGGCTCCAATATCCTATACCTGGTCATTACCAACATGGGAAATCGATGCTCCACACCTATGGTCACCCCCTCGTTAGTCAGGTCTGACCATAAGCTAATCACCCTTAACATCGACATCCCACCCCCCAAGTAAGGAAACCTCCATAAAAAACTTCTCCAAAGCTAACTTCATGCTACTCAAGTCAGAACTGACAAACTTCATGACACCCATGCAGACGGGATCTGAAAGTTCAACTGCTGAATCCTACACTAAGGCACTGTACAAGCACATCCACTCACGCATGAATCGTGCCATCTCAAATAGAACCAAGATGCTCTCATCCAAAAAAAGGAAGCCAATCCAGTGGTCCCCTGCCATAAACAAACTTTACAACAAAAGGAAGAAACTGTTGCAGAAAAGAGGAAAATCTCAGGATGCAAAAAACTCCCTTACCAGTCTCAGTAAGAAACTGAGATCCCTCATAAAATCCTCCAAAGCTAGTTACGAAAATAAAATTGCCAAAGATTCCAAAGACAACCACAAGGCATTATATAACTATGTCAAGAATCTAAACGGCAATGCTCAGATCTGCTCAGAGCTAAAACAGAATGGCATTAAATATACTGATCCCAAGGATATTGCCAATATCCTGGCAGATCAATTCAGTGCCAACTTCACCCCCTAAATGGCCCATCTCAATACTGGAAGATTGCCAAATTCCGGTAATAGCCACACAGGTAAAAAAAACGCACTCTCCAAAGCTAAGTATACAACATCCATGGGACCAGATGACATCCCGGGCTGTGTACTACATGAACTACAATATGAATTGGCACCTCACCTAAGTGTCATGTTTAATCATAGCCTCACCTTAGGGTTTTGTGCCAACTGAGTGGCGCAGAGCTACAGTTATCCCACTCCACAAGGGGGGATCCACCTTGGATCCCAGAAACTACCGTCCCATCAGTCTGACAAGCCTCATCTGCAAGGCCATGGAGCGTATTATCATGGAACATATAAACAAAGACATTGGCAACCTTCAAACATTGGACTCTACCCAGTTTGGGTTTGTGAAGAGCCGGTCTGGTCTCCTGAACGTGACTGACTTCCTTGAATCAGTCTCCAGTGCCATGGACAAGGGTAAGGTGGTCCACACAGCCTATCTAAGCCTTGCCAAGGCCTTTGACACCATCCCCCACTCTGGACTCATAGATAAACTTACTAAGCTGGGCATTAATCCCTACATCACCCAATGGGTTGCTAACTGGCTTACTGACAGAACCCACACTGAAGTAGCTGGATCCAAATCCAGCTCCGGACAAGTGACAAGTGTAGTACCTCAGGGTTCAGTCCTGGGACCGCTCTTGTTTGGCATCTATTTCTCTGAAGTACAGGCCAACACTAAGGGACTCTGGCTAACAAAGTTCGCAGATGACTGCAAACTGGGAGCCATTATTGAATCCCCAAATGATGTGGATACTCTACAAAAGGGCCTTACAGAAACAGATGCTTGGTGCCAGAGTGATGGGCTCAAGCTCAATGCCAAGAAATGTATAGTTATCCCCTTTGGGAAAAAACATGTACCCGTGAATTACCATATAGGTGGCAGTACACTAAACACCGAAAGTGTGATAAGAGACTTAGGGACACAGGTGGACAGTGGTCTCACCTTCGATAATCACATCGCCACAACAGTCAGGAAATCCTTCTATGTGGCACACCTCATCACCAAGGGCTTTTCATGCATAAAAAAGGAGGTCATTGTCCCACTGTACTCATCCCACATTAGACCCATTATAGAATACAACGCCCTGTTTGGTATGTACCTCTCAAGACAATTGCAACAACTGGAAAGGCCGCAGAAATACCTCACTAAAAGAATCACAGGCTTAAAGCAGATGCCCTACGCTGACTGCCTTAAAAAACTCCAGCTATACTCTGTCACATATCGTCTTCTCAGAGGTGATCTATGCTTAACATACAAGGCCACGTCAAGTCAAACCCAGAGCTGTTGGACATGCTACACTTAAAGAAATCCCAATCCCTCAGAGCCACACGCTCCAGGGATCTAAACCTTGTCATCGCAATAAACAAAACATGCTGGAAGGATAGGTTCCTGACCCAGAGACTCCCCAGACTCTGGAATAGATTGCCCATACATGTCAAGCAGAGTGCCTCTTTGGCCCTCCTCAAAAGGAACCTTGACGATTGGATGGGAGAAAGGAAATTCACCCCGGGGATCACGTTAGTCGCCCTGCTAGACAGGGGTCCAGGGAAGTAAATAGTGTGGGAAGAAATAGCCAGGGAATTGTTATGGCTAGGCTTGTATAGGCCCTAGGGCTGATAGGTTCATAGGTTGGTACTATGCTATGAATCACTAAATGTACCTTAATGGACACATGCAATAAGCCATCCTAAAGTGGTGCACACAAATAATTTAAGACCAGAAGGATGCTGACTTCAAGAGACCTTCTGTTCCAATTTAGGGACCACTTAGAAAACCTCATCCATCTGAAAACATAAGATTTTCTAGTAGCAGGTTTTCTGCCCTCCTTTAACATCTGTTGCACATCCTCAAGTACCCAAATGGAGTCGATACCGAATCATCTAGGCTGTCATTTGTAGTTTCTCCAAGCTGGGGTGCATAAGTCATCCCCAAGACAGTTTCAGCAAATCCAGAGAGTGTGAGGATATATGTGATAATACCATTAAGAAGGAAGAATGGAGACTGTCTGGGCCAACAGGAGGACACCACAATGATCTTTGGCAATTTTTTCTGAATCTTCAAAAGTGACTTGTGAATCAGTGGAAAGGTAGGAAATCCATACAGGAACAATCCCTTCTAAGGGGACAGGAATGTATCTGTCCTACAACCATGGCTGCGAGGATGCCTGGAAAAATATCTCCAACTGTTTGTTTTGAAAGGAGGCAAACAGATCTAAATGAGGCATCCTCCACATCTGGATTAGACACTGTCTTGAGATGCTACTTGTGTGGGTCTGCTCATAATCTGCTTAGTCTGCCATGACATTTTGCTCTAACAGGGATGTATGACGCTGAAGAGTCAGAGAATGCTATAAAGACAATTCATAAGCCATCACTGCCAACTGGTACAGAGGGAATGACCCTGTAACCCCTTGTTTGAAGTATCACAACACTGTGATGTTGTCCATAACCACAAGAGGAGGACCTGGAGTCCAGTGGTGGTGAAGGGTTTTCAAGGTGTGTGTCACTGTCTACATTTCCTTGATACTAATATGCTTCTGTACATCCTTGGGCCTCCAGGTGGCCTGCACTTGCACTTTCTTAGAAACAGCTCCCCAAATGAAGTCAGACGAATCTGTCTGGACAGACCGCTCTGGAACAGGTGGGAAGAAAGCAAGCCTTGGATTGATATTCAATTGTACTCTCCACCACTGTAACTATTTCCTGATGAAGGCCAGCAACAGCAACTGGGATTCCAAGGAATGTAGGTGCTGGGTCCAACAATTTCATACATACTATTGAATTTTCCTCATGTGGAGACAGGTCAGAGGTATCAAGAGAATCATGGATGCCATCAGTCCTAGAGTTTTTAGGAATTCTCTTACAGAGTTGACATTCCTCATAGAGAATTTCTGAAATGTCTGGTAGGACAGGCCTTTGTCTTTGCCAAGAAAGGCTATTCTTTTCTTGGTGCTGATAAAGCACCCCAGGAAGACAAGTCTTTACAAGAGTGTCAAGTACGACTTCTGAAAGTTCAACTTGAACCTTCGCTGGAAGAGTAAGGCTGAGACCTTCTCTAGTGATTCCAAACACTTGGACACAGACTCTGTACAGATTAGCAAGTCATCCAAGTAAGGAAAAATAAGAATGCCAATACCAGAGCAAGGCATTTGGTGAACATAAACGGTGCACTGGAAAGCCCAAAGAGCAATAAGCACAACTAATTATGCAGGCCAGACACGACAAATCTCGTACATCACTTGAAGTGATGAGCAATGGGAAAATGATGATACGCATGCTTCAAGTCCAGGATCACCATGAAGCAGTGGTCCTTCAGGAGATGAAGCAGTGTCTGCAGGGTGAGCGTCCTGAACTTGGAGACCTTGACAAAAGTATTTTATTTTTATTTATTTATTTTACATTTGTTGACCGGGATAGTCCGACTGGATGCATGTCCATTTTCAGCGGAGGCCCGGGGGAGAAAAGCTCCAAGGGTAAGCAGATACAGCATTACATATTACAAACAGACTATTTACAGAGATTACATAAGTAAGCAAGTTAAACAAGTTCCACAGGTTACAGTTAATCCTGAGCACAAGTCAGGATTAAATTAAATTACACAGTAAACTGGTTAACAGTTTTTTTACACATTCTAGACAGAGTTAGCCAGGCTTGATACATTGACATAGCCAGTTAAGTGACAAATGTTGTTTAAGTCTAGTTTTAAATTGACCTAAGGTGGAAAGTAAGGTAATATCAGCTGGAAGAGAGTTCCAGGATCTACATACAGAGTTTGCAAAGAGAGAATCACCGGCTGTGTTATTAATTCTGCTAATCTGAATTAGTAGTTTGTTACAGGATCGAAGCGGTCTAGGATTGTTATAGGGGGTGATAATATTTTAAGTGCAGGAGTATTGTCCGGATTATAGAGGATTTTATAGGCCATAATCAGTTGGTTATACTGTATTAGGCTGGGTAGTTCAAGCCAACCAAGCTGATTTAGATTGATGCAATGATGTGTCCTAAAAGGTAGCCCAGTGGCAAACCTGGCAATGTGGTTGTAGCAAATTGAGAGTTTGTTAAGGACAGTCTTGTTTAAAATCGAGAGTAGAGGGAATGCATACAGAAGGGTTGAAAGAAGGTGAGAGCGAGCTATAGCAATTTTAGCTGGAGGGGTTAGGAAGGCTTTTATTCTATAAAGTGACCCTAGTTTTTTATTGATGGTTTTGATAGTTTGGTTAACATATAGGTCAAATTTTAGATTATTGTCTATGATGACACCTAATAGTTTTGTAGATGGGTCAGGGGAGATTATTGTGCCATCATTTGATTTTATGGTAAAGGTGAAAGCAGTAGATCTACGTGTTGGTGAAAATAACAGCATTTTAGTTTTTTTGGGATTTAGGATCAGACGATGTTCAGAAAGCCAGTTTTCTATTGTATTAAAGGTAGTCTGGGTAGCTGACCATAACTCTACTGGAGATGTGGCTGAGCAAATCAGAGTAGAGTCATCAGCATATTGGATACAGCTGACTTTTGGGATGACAGTATAAAGGTCGTTAATGAAGATGGAGAACAGCAAGGGCCCTAGTATAGAGCCTTGTGGTACTCCAAGGGTGTTAGGTGGAAGGTTAGAGAGTTTGTTCTGCCACAGGACAGCCCAAACGGACTGTAGGAGGCAGTTGGAGATGGTTGGAGACAGTATTCAGAAAGGATATGTCCAACACTGGTCTCCAAGACCCCTCTTTCTTTGGGGCCAGGAAAATTCTGGAGTAGAAATCTTTCCTTCACTCCAGAGGAGGAATCATCTCTCTGAGTCAATCATTTGAAAGAGTATAGGTGGGAACAATAAAGTCTGGTCCGATAAGTGAGAGGAACTCCACTGAATGCAGGCAGATGTTTCTTCTACTGCACCTGTAACCTCTGCTAACGATATTGAGCATCCTTTATGGCAAGCCATTTTATTGACAGCTAACTTTTGAAACAATGTACCCAAAGGGCAATTTGGGAATGATGGAGCTGTGCCTCAGCATAGTCAAAGGTTGGATTATCATTTTTGGGAAAGGAACCCCTCATTAGGTTTGTTGGAGTTCTCACCCTGAAATTTCCATTTGGTGCCTCGTTTTTTTGTTTAGCTGGTACTTCTGTTTTTTGGGCTGCTGAAAATGATCCTGCTTAATGGGGAGAAACTTGGGAAAATGGAATATTTTATACACCCCTTGCATCAGTTTACCTCTGCCATCCAAGTGCTTTAGGATCTAATTAGCTGCCGTACCAAACATACAATCAGAATCAAGTAGCGCATTCAATCTCATTTTTGAACTCATCAGAAAAGTTTTGGCTGTGCAATGAAGCATACTGATATCACCACAACTGACGTCACTGCATTTCTAGAAAAAGTATCAGCCCCCTGCAAGGCACTCTTTAAAGCATGTTTAGACACTTGAGAAACATTGAAAACAATCTCCTTCACATATTCCTTCTGTTCAGCAGGTAACGGATGCAGCAAATTCACTTAAAAGTATACACACACCTCAACAAAAACTTTCACATAAAAAAATTTGGTAGTTAAACATTTTAAAAGCTATGATGCTGGCATGTGCCAGCTTCTTTTCCTGTTAGTCTAGCCACTTGGCTAGTTTATCTTGAGGTACTTGCTTTGAAGAGGACATGGTCTTTTTATTGGAAAAGGTCGCAGGGGACACAGAAGCAGGCTTCACAAATAAGGGGGCTTAGAAGCCAGTCAGGGCTCAGCACACATTAAATTTCTTAAACACTTTTTTTTTTTTGGCACAGACTCACTCCGCAGAGAATTGCAAGCTTTCTTAAAAACATCTTCAAACACTGGAATCAATGGAGGGAAGGTTCACCATCTACAGGGCCTCACCCAACAAAAGATCATATATCCTTGTGATCTCAGGGTCAGCCAATGATTGCTTCCAAATGAATACATCCTTAAGCCAGAATTTGGGAAAAGGAAAAAGTACAGTTGTGTACACTTACCATAAGGGTAGATGTTTGAGTGTATTCACTGTTGCAGTCATCACACTTGGGTTATCTGCCTGCAGGTAGTCCTCAGTCGGCCCGAATACCAGAGTCTTAGTATTTCTGCATCGGGTACTGTCGCTTCTTCCATGACGTCAGGTTGTCAGGGGTATAAAACAGGCAGTTGACGCCATTATATCATTTTTTCTTGTCCCAAATGTCAGGAGCCCCAAACAGTGAACTAGTATATGGTGGGGAACACCACCAGTAAAAAGTAAATACCAATGCCCTCAGGAATAGCCATAGAGAGGAGAGGTAGATAGACAGAGAAAACTGGGGACTGGAGGGAGGGAAACCAGGACTGCAACAGTGAATACACTCTAACATCTACATTTAAGGTAAGTGTACAGAACTGTACTATGTTCTTAGTGTTTCACCGTTGCAGTCATCACACTTAGGGAGATTCCCAAAGCTGAGGAAGGGTGGAGGCAGTCAAGAAGTGTTAGGGCTGGCTAGTAGGCCTTGCAAGACTGCTGTAGCAAATCCAGCCCTGGATTTGGAAAAGATAGGTAAGTGGTAATGCTTGGTGAAGGTGTGAACAGAACTCCAGGTTGCAGCCTCCAGAATGTCCCTGGTAGGGACTCCCCTGAGAAATGCTGTAGAGGTAGAAGTAGCCCTAGTGGAATGTGTTCTGACCCCCTGAGGGGTTGGTTTTCCATGGTGCTTGTGATGCAGTGTGCTAATCATTTGGAAATTGTTTGTTTTGAAATGGCCTTACCCTCTGCCCCTGCAGCAAAGCTGACTAGCACCTTGTCAAGAATTTCTGAAAGGCTTAGTCCTATCAATGTAGAACCTAAGCTGGCTGTGCACGTCCTAAGGAGTGCAGGATCCTTTCCCCTTTATTCTGAGGGTTAGGGAAGAAGGTTGGTAAATGGATGGATTGGTTTAGAGCCACAATGGACACCACTTTAGGCATAAAGGATGGGTTAGTCCTGAGGGAAACCCTGTCAGCATAGAAAATAATGAAAGGTTCGACAACCATTAGTGCTTGTAACTCAGACACTCTTCTAGCTGAAGTTATGGCTAAAAGCAGAGCTGTTTTCCAAGAGAGGAATTTTAAATCTGCTGAAGCAGCAGGTTCAAAAGGGGGAAGCGTGAGCTTTTCCAATACAAAGTTAAGGTCCCAGGCAGGGGTGGGCGCTCTCCTTGGGGGCCTTAAGTTGTTAGCCCTTCTCAGGAACTATTTGATGAGAGGGTGAGAAAAAAAAAAAAGAGGTGGCTCAGTATTACAATGAACCGAGATGGCAGAGGCATGAATCTTAGTGGAGAAGGATAGGCCTCTGTGTAGTAGTTCCGCTAGGTAGTCCGTCCAAGATTAGAGGTAAGGAGGGCACTGCTGTGTCCTTTCCTTTAGACCGATTCCAAGAACAATATCTTTTCCACCTCTCAGCATAGGATTTCCTAGTACTAGGCCTTCTGGCTTCAAGAATGACATCCAACACCTGTTTGCTGAGAGTTGCTGGTGGAGTATTCATGGGATAAGCCAGGTTGTAAGGTTTAGGGTTTGCAATTGTGGATGCAAAATCTGTTCCTCCTGCTGAGACAGCAGGATAGGTGTCTGGTGTAGGTGCCAGGGTGGCGCCGTTATCAGGCTGCGTAGGAGTGGGTACCAGTGCTGGCGTGGCCAGTCTGGGGCAGCCTGTCCTTTCAAGAGTACTACTCAAGATAAAACAGAAGAGGCAGAGGGGGAAAGGCATAGATGGAGAGATTTCTCATTGAAAGGATAGGGCTTCCACCTTCCATGCCCTGCTGTGAGGGTTCCTGGTGCAGTATTTACTTAACTGGTGGTTCTCGGGGGAGGCAAAGAGGTCCACCTCCAGTGTCCACCACCTCTGGATCAGAAGGTTGAAGGTGTTGGGCTCCAAATTCCTCTCTTGGAGGGAGTGGTGGGCCTTCCAGGATATAGGATGTTGTTGATAGTTGACCAATATTTGTGAGAGTTTGATTTGATTTGTTGTTGAGCTGAGAGGAGGTGTAGTATGTCATTTTGTCATTTATAATTTGTTTTTTGACTAGGTTTCTCAGCTGTCTGTATTTTATGAGGAGAGGTGGCTGTTGTAATTTAGTACAAGCTTTCCAAGTACTATCTCTTTGTTTCATAAGGGACTTAGTTTCTTTGGTAAGCCATTGGGCATGTTTAGATTTAACTCTGATTAACTTTGAGGGTAGCTCTTTTAAATCTTTATTCTCTGCACAATCTGGAAATAATACAATTTTTTGTTTAATTAGTTCTATAATATTTTGCTGGTACTTCAACATGTGAAACTGGCAATGCAATGCCCTGATGGTAAGAACTGCAGAGGTATATACCTTCTTACCCAATCTGTCTAAAGCTCTGGAATCCCTGTCCGAAGGGGTAGGATTTTTGGCTGCATAGCCTTCATACCTTTAGGTCCCTGGATCAGCAGGAGGATTCTTGAAAAGAAACTTGTGGGAATCGGGTACTCGGTGGTACCAGTCAGGTTTCCTAGGAGCCGGGGGTAAAGTATCAGGAGTAAGACTGGATTCCATAAAAACATCATCTACAACATCCAGGACAGGGGGAATAGCTAGAAGCCTGTGTTGGCGCAACTCTAAAAATTCTCCGAGACTCTTTTTGGACCGACAGTAGTCTTGGCATTCCCAGTGGAAAAGCTCTCTTAAAGTATGCAAGGTTTCACCAAAAGAAAAATCCTCTGGAGGGGAGGCAGGGGGAATGGATTCCTCTGCATCTGAATCCTCATAGGCTGAGAAGGGCATGTCCTGATAATCAGAAGGGTCAGAGTCATCTGACTCCTGGTCTGTAGAGTCAGAAGGAAACTCAATTCTTTGTCTTTTAGCAGGGGAAGGTTGGCTTCCCCTAATTATGGTAATAAGGTCTTCAACCATTCTAAGCATTTGTTTTTGTGGCATGGGAGCTTGAGCATGCACTTTGGTCGTCGGTTTTCTAGGCATAGTGTGTACTCTGGGCCTAAGAAACTCAGCAGTTTTGGTGAAAAAAGAAGTCGATAGGATGGAATACACCCTTAGGAGCCGGTGCCTGCACAGCAACTCCAGACCCATCCAAGGTAGAGACATCCGCAGGTTCCATAGGTGGAAGAAGCATCTCGTGGCATACCGGACTCTAAATGGGTCTCAACAGAGGCCTGCGAATCCATAGAAGTGGGCATCAGGGGCTGCAAAGGCGCCTCACTGAGTACATGCAGTTTTGGACCTATGCGGTCCGTCTCCATTTTTATCTTTACTTTTTTTGGAAGATCGGTAGGCGGATGGCTTATTGAAGCCATTTCGGAATACGGAGAATGACAGCAAAAGAATTTAGTGACAAAGATAGCTCGACGATGAATGGTTCGGGTGTTAAACAAGGCACAAAACCGAAAGCGAGGGACGTCATGGTCTGGGCCTAAACAGGTGATGCAGCAAGAGTGAAAATCTCTGTGAGGTATTTGCTTTCCACAGGCAAGATAATTGTTAACTTTTTCTGACATCAGTTAGAGCAAGAAAAATGGATCCCCAATGGGGTTACTTCGCTTTAGAAGACTTCAGGATTATAAACTCAAAAATGAAAATTTCAGCCAGCGGCCGACCGGCACTTGCGAACTGCTTCTGCTTCGGGCTCCTCCACGGCAAGAAAGACTAATGTAATGGCGTCGACTACCTGTTTTATACCCCTGACAACCTGATGTCATGGAAGAAGCGACAGCATCCGATGCAGAAACACTAAGACTCTCGTATTCGGGCCGATTGAAGGCTACCTGCCAGCAGATAACCCAAGTGTGATGACTGCAACAGTGAAACAAGAAAGTACAGTTGTGTACACTTATCATAAATGTAGATGTTAGAGTGTATTCACTGTTGCAGTCACCACACTTGGGTTATCTGCCTGCAGGTAGCCCTCAGTCGGCCCGAATACCAGAGTCCTGGGACTGCTGTGTCAGATGCTGTCGCTTCTTCCGTGACGTCAGGTCGTCAGGGGTACAAAACATGCAGCTGATGCCAATACATCAGTTTTTCTTGCCCCAGATGTCAGGAGCCCCCAAAATAGGGAGCAATTACATGATGTGGAACACCTCCAGTAAAAAGTAAATACCATTGCCATAAGATATGGCCAAAAAAGAGGATAGGTAAAAGTATAGAAAAGTCAGGGGGCTGGAAGGAGTGTAACCAGGACTGCAACAGTGAATACATTCGAACATCTACATTCATGGTAAGTGTACACAACTGTACTATGTTCTTAGTGTTTCACAGTTGCAGTCATCACACTTGGGTAGATTCCCAAAGCTGAGGAAGGGTGGAGGCAGTCAAAAGTATTAGGTTCATAGGTTCATACTAGGCTATCTGCCCTAGGGCATTTATAAGCCTAGCCAGAATGTGTTTGGCTTTCGCCACCCATTTTAAATTAATTTTGCTATGCCCTTTTTTGAGGTTAGTATACTGTGCGCCTCTGTCTAACAGTGACACGGATGTGATACCCGGGGTAAACCTACGATCTCCCATCCACTCATCCAGATTCCTCTTGACGAGAGTCAATGAGGGACTCTGCCTAACCTGGACTGGGATTTTATTCCAGAGTGAAGGGAGCCTTTGGGTTATGAATCTGTCCCTCCAGCATGTCCTATTTATTTCAGTGCTGAGGTTCAAGTCTCTCGAGCGTGTAGCTCGATGGGATTTGGATTTTCTGAGGTGCAGCATGTCCATTAATTCCGGGTTGGACATGGCTTTATACATCAGGCACAGATCGCCTCTGAACAGGTGGTATGCCACTGAGTAGAGCTGGAGTTTCTTTAACTGGGCAGCATATGGCATCTGTTTGAGCCCTTTGATCCTCTTGGTGAGGTACTTTTGGGGTCTTTCCAGTTGCTGCAGGTGTCTGGTAAGGTACATCCCAAAAGGGGCATTGTACTCAATTATGGGCCTGATGAGGGATGAGTAAAGGAGGCACGATGACCTCCCCTGATCTAGATGTGAATCCCTTCATGATTAGGTGGGCTATATAAAATGTTTTTCTAACCACTTTGGCCACGTGGTTGTCAAATGAGAGACTGCCATCAACTTGGGTCCCCAGGTCCCTAATTACTTCTTCGGTGCTTAATGGATTACCACCTATGTGGTAATTTGTGGGCACTTTGTTTTTGCCAAAGGGGATGACTATACACTTTTTGGCGTTTAGCTTGAGGCCATGGCTCTGGCACCAGTTGTCTGTTTCTATGAGGCCCTTTTGGAGGATGCTTGTGTCGGCTGGAGAGTCGATTATGGCGCCCAGTTTTAGGGCTGGCTATTAGGCCTTGTAAGACTGCTGTAGCAAATCTAGCTCTGGATTTAGAAAATATAGTAAGTGGTAATGCTTGGTGAAGGTGTGTACTGAACTCCAGGTTGCAGCTTCCAGGATGTCCCTGGTAGGGACTCCCCTGAGAAATCCTGTAGAGGTTGAGGCAGCCCTAGTGGAATGGGTTCTGATCCCCTGTGGGGCAGGTTTTCCATGGTGCTTGTAGCAGAAATGGATGCAGTGTGCTATCCATTTAGAGATGATTTGCTTTGAAATGGCCTTGCCCTCTGCCCCTGTAGCAAAGTTGACTAGCAGCTGGTCAGATTTTCTGAACGGCTTAGTCCTGTCAAGGTAGAACCTAAGCTGTCTGTGCACGTCCAAGGAGTGCAGGATCCTTTCCCCTTTATTCTGAGGATTAGGAAAAAAGGTTGGTAAATGGACAGATTGGTTTAAAGCCACACTGGATACCACCTTGGGCATAAATTATGGGTTAGTCCTGAGGGAAACCCTGTCCGCATGGAAGATAATGAAGGGTTCCACAGCCATAAGATCCTGTAACTTAGACACTGATGGCTAGAAGTAAGGCTGTTTTCCAAGAGAGAATTTTTAACTCTGCTGTAGCAGCAGGCTCAAAAGGGAGCTTCTCTAGGACAAAGTTAAGGTCCCAGGCAGGAGTGGGAGCTCTCCTCGGGGGCCTTAAATTGTTAGCTCCTCTCAGGAATTGTTTGACCAGAGGGTGAGAGAAGAGGGGTGGCTCAGTATTGTAATGAGCTGAGATGGCAGAGGCATGAATCTTAATAGATGAGAAGGATAGGTCTTTGTGGAGCAGCTCTGCTAGATAATCTAGGATTTGAGGTATGGTGGGCACGGCTGTGTCCTTTCCCTGAGACTGGCTTCAAGAACAGCATCTTTTCCACTTTTCTGAATAGGATTTCCTAGTACTATGCCTCCTGGCCTCAAGGAGGACATCCAGCACCTGTTTGCCGAGGGTTGCTGGTGATGTATTTGGGGAATAAGCCAGGCTGCTAGGTTCAGGGTTTGCAGCTGAGGATGCAAAATCTGGCCCTCCTGCTGGGACAGCAGAGAGGGGGTTTGATGCAGGTGCCAGGGTGGCACTGTTGTTAGACTGCATAAAAGTGGGTACCAGTGCTGGAGTGGCCAGTCTGGTGCAATGAGGATTGTCCTTGGCCTGTTCTGTTTGATCTTGAGTAGTACTTTCAAGAGGAGGGGCAGAGGGGGAAAGGCATAGATTGAGAGGTTTTCCCATGTAAAGGATAGAGCATCCACTTTCCATGCTTGGCTGTGGCGAATTCTGGTGCAAAATTTGCTCAACTGATGGTTCTGGGGGGAAGCAAAGAGGTCCACCTCTGGTGTCCCCCACCTGTGGATTAGAAGCTTGAATGAATTGGGTTCCAGTTTCCACTTGTGTGGGTCCATTAGATTTCTGCTTAAGTCACCTGCCAGTGACTTTTGTTTGCCTGGTAGGAATTGAGCTTGCAGTTGCACTTGGTTGCTCAAGGCTGTGTTCCACAGAACCATGGCAAACCTGCAGAGTGGGTAGGAATGAGTTCCCCCCTGCTTATGTATCACATGACTGTGGTGTTGTCTGTCTTTATCAAGAGTTGTCCTGGAAGGATAAGGTATTTGAAGGCTGTCAGTGCATTCTGTACAGCTAACATTTCTTTTTGATTGATATGCAGGTGCATTTGTCTTAGGCTCCATTTGCCTTGAATGCATTTGCCTGCCATGTGAGCTCCCCATGCATAGTCTGATGGGTCTGTTTCTCAGGGTTTGGGCAGCGGGGGGTTGAGTGAAAGGGAGTCGCTTGTTGTGGTTGCAGGCCTCTGCCCACCAAAGTAACTCTGTCCTTAGGCAAGGAATGATCAGAATCACCATTTCCAGGTCCTGAGAATGTTGATACCAGAGACTTTTTAAGTACCATTGAAGTTTCCTCATATGCAGTCTTGCATATGGAATTAGGTGAATGCATGAGGCCATAAACCCTAGAGCTTGCAGTATTTTCCTTGCAGACAGCTGGGTTTGGGTGGCCAGTAGTTTGAAGTAATTTGTCAAATAAACCTATTTTTCTGGAATGAGGAATGCCATCTGGGAAACTGTGTTCAAGCTTTCTCCCAGGAATACAATGTCTTGGCTGGGTACCAGATGTGATTTCTTTTCGTTGATGGTGTACCCCAGAGAAGTTATGAGTCTCTTTACAAATGCCAGGTGCTGAAGTGGCAAATCCTGACTGTCTGCCTGAATCAGGCAATCATCCCAAGTATGGGTAAATTTGAATGTTTCTCTGCCTACAGTATGCAATGGCTGGAGCCAGGCACTTTGTGAATACCCTGGGCGCAGTAGATAAGCCAAAGGGAAGTGCAGAGATCTGATAGTGCATACAGCCTGCCCCGAAACGTAGATATTTCCTGCAAGACTCCCTTATGGGGATGTGCAGATAAGCTTCTTTTAAGTCTAGGGTGACCAGCCAGGAGTCCTTGGCTAACAGGCAGCAGCTGCTGGACTGTAAGCATTTTGAACTTTGGTACCACCAGGAAGGTGTTGAGAATTAACAGATCCAGGATAGGGCGCCAAGAATTTTCTTTTCTAGACACCAGAAACAGTCTGGAGTAGAAACCTTGTCCCCTTTGCTCTGTTGGAACAGGTTGAATAGCCCTGATACTGAGAAGAGAAGGTACTTGCTTTGGGGCCTCTGCCCACTGGTTTGCGGGAAGGTCTGGCAATCTGCTTGGGGTTGGCAGTAGAATCTGTATCCCTGGGATACAATGTTTAAGCCCCAATCGTCCTGGGCAATGTATTCCCAGTTTTTTTGCATGCAGGGCGAGTTTTCCTTCAAGGGGTGCAATTACTTGGGCATGGCTAGGAAGGATGCCGGAGACATCATTGTGAACTTTTTCCATAAGAGGGTGGCTTATCATTCCCTGTTTTTTGAGGTGTGAGAACTCCATTGTTTAGATCTGTGCATACCCTGAGACTGTAGTTTTTGTGGTGTGTTGCCCCTGAGTTTGGGCTGAGAATGCCTGGGAGGGACTGGAAAGGACCAGTTTTTTGAAGGCCAATGCCTACTGAATCTAGGTGGCTGTACCTGTAAGAAATCTAACAGTTTGCATAGATTTAGCTTTTTCCACCATCTTTTTAAGAACAACTTCTGCTTTTGTGCCAAACAAACATTCTTGATGTAATAGAGGATCTAGTAATTTTGCTTTAACATGGTCTGGCAAGAATTGTTCCTTCAGCCAAGCATGCCTTCTCAGAACAGACTCAGTGACAGCAACCCTGCAAGATGCCTCCAAGGCATCAAACCCACACTGCAAAGTATGTTTACCAACTTGGTTTGCAGAAAGCATTAACTCTTGTAAATCTTCTGCACAATCAGGAATCAACAACATTTTGTTTAATTAGTTCCATAACACGCTGCTGGTATGTCAACATGTGAAACTGGCAATTTAAAGCCCTGATGGCAAGAGTTGCAGAGGTATATACCTTCTTACCCCATCTGTCCGAAGGGGTAGGGTTTTTGGCTGTAGTAGCCTTAATACCTTTAGGTCCCTGGGAAATGGTCTCTGGATCTGTGGTAGGATTTTTAAAGAGAAATTTGTGAGAGTCAGGTACTCTGTAGTACCCGTCAGGCTTTCTAGGAGCTGGAGGTAAAGTATTAGTGGTAAGATTTGATTCCATGAAGACATCATCTACAATATCCAGAACAGGGGGGTATAGCTAGATGCCTGCGCTGAGGCAAGTCTAAAAATTCCCCGAGTCTCTTTTTTTTGACTGAGGGTAGTCCTGGCATTCCCAGCGGAAATGCTCTCTTAGGGTATGCAAGGTTTCACCGAAAGAAAAGTCCTCTGGAGGGGAGGCAGAGGGAATGGAATCCTCTGCATCTGAATCCTCATAGGTGGAGAAGGGTATATCCTGGTAATCAGAGGGGTCAGAGTCATCGGACTCATGGTCTGTAGAATCAGAAGGAAAAATCAATTATTTGTCTTTTGGGGGGGGGGGGGAGGCTGTCTTCCCCCTAATTAAAATAATAAGGTCTTCAGCCATTCTAAGCATTTGTTTCTGAGGCATGGGAGCTTGAGAATGCGCTTTGGTCATTGGTTTCCTAGGTGTAGTGCGAACTCTGGGCCTGAGAAATTTGGTAGTTTTAGTCAAAAATGAAGTAGTTGGTTTAATACGAACATCGGAAGGCCTGAACACACCCTCAGAAGCCGGTGCTTGCACAGCAGCTCCGCACCCATCCAAGGTAGAGACATCCGCAGGTTCCATAGTCGAAGAAGCATCTCGTGGCATACTGGACTATGAATGGGTCTCAGCAGAGTCCTGCGAATCTGTAAAAGCGGGCATCAGGGGCTGCAAAAGCGCCTCACAGAGTACTGGCGACTAGCTTAATAGAAGCATCATCGGCAGTTTTGGACCTATGCAGTCTGTCTCGGTCTTTATCCTTACGTTTTTTCGGGAGATCAGTAGTTGGAAGGCTTAACTAAACCATTTCGGAATACGGAGAACGAGAGCGAAAGAATTTAGTGACAAAGATAGCCTGACGATGAATAGTTCGGGCGTTGAACAAGGCACAAAACCGACAGCGAGGGACATCGTGGTCAGGGCCTAAACAAGTGACACAGTAAGAATGAAAATCTGAGGTATTTTCTTTCCACAGGCAAGACAATTGTTAACTTTTTCTGACATGGGTTAGAGCAAGAAAAAAAGGATCTCCAACAGGATACTTGGCTTTAGAAGACTTCAGGTTTGAAACTCGTAAAATGAAAATTTCAGGTAGCGGCCGATCGGCACTTGCAAACAGCTTCTGCTTTGTGCTCCCGCACGGCAAGAAAAGCCGATGTAATGGCGTCGGCTGCATGTTTTATACCCCTGACACCATGGAAGAGGCGACAGCATCCGACGCAGAAATCCCAAGACTCTGGTATTCAGGCCAACTGAGGGCTACCTGCAGGCAGATAACTCAAATGTGATGACTGCAGTGAAACACGAAGACCATCATCATATGTTTGGGTTTCTGAACTTGTTTGTTCTCAGAGGAAACTGACTGGTCAGACTCGGACGACACTTCCGAAACCTCAGATTTCAGATCTCCTTCAAAATCAGGATCTTTGGAAGGTTGAATGGGGGTGGGAGGACTGGCATTGCTCGTAACCCAGGTTTGCACCCTGTTACCAGCATAATGGATCTAGCCACAGCCATCAGCACAAGTGAAAACACAGTCAGAAACTGCTGCCCTGCAACACTGTAGTACTTCTATATCTTTTTTACCTGCACTGATAGAAAAAACAGTAGAAGGAAATAAAACCCAAAACAGTTTCTTATTTGAACTCAGCAACTCAAGAAATCCAGAGTAAGGATCAGTCTTCCAAGACAGCTTTCTCTTACTATGACACTAAAAAGCTGAAAAGGGTCCTGTTTGTATGTGTATAAGCCAGGTGATTGGTAGATGTTCAACAGACACAATGCCTTACTGGCATTCAGTCATTTGTGCCCTGCTGTTCTCCTTTGTCAGTCTGCAGAAAGTACAGTTTTGTACCTACCATAAATGTAGATGTTCGAGTGTTCACCCTGCTGCAGTCATCACAATTGGGTTATCCTGCCGTCAGGCGGTCCCGCAGTCGGCCTGAGTTTCAAAGTCTTGGTCCGGCGTCGGTTGCTGTCGCTTCTTCCCTGACGTCAGTGCACCAGGGGTATACAAGAGGCATCAGACGCCATTTTCTTCAGTTTTCTTGCCCCAGATGTCAGGTGCCCCCAATAGGTAGGCAATATATATATATATATATATATATATATATATATATATATATATATATATATATATATATATAGCTAGATAAAAATAAAACAATACCTTTAGGCACAAGCAAATACACCACAGAGGTTGTATAGGATAGAGTGGTACAGATAAGTTCAGCTAGTTCAGAGGGGATGGATGGAGGGTAACCTGGACTGCAGCAGGGTGAACACTCGAACATCTACATTTATGGTAGGTACAAAACTGTACTATGTCCATCGTGTTACCCTGCTGCAGTCATCACACTTGGGTTGAATCCCAAAGCTAAGGATGGGAGGTGGAGTTAAACAGGGTTAGAAGAAGCTAGTAGGCCCTGCAAAACTGCAGTGGCAAAACCAGCTCTATTCTTAGAATATAGAGGCAAGTGATAGTGTTTGGTGAAGGTGTGCACTGAACTCCAAGTTGCAGCTTCCAGAATATCCTTGGTTGGCACCCCCCTGAGAAAGGCTGCTGATGTAGCTGTAGCCCTGGTGGAGTGGAACCTAATGTTAGCAGGTACCGGTTTCCCATGATGCATATATAGCAGAAACGTATGCAATGCCCTATCCATTTAGAAATGGTCTGTTTTGAGACAGCTTTTCCTTGTGATCCTGTAGCATAGGCTTCAAAGAGCTGGTCAGATTTTTTGAAAGCCTTAGTTTTATCCAAGTAGAAACGTAATTGCCTGTGAATGTCCAAAGAGTGCAGGAGTCTTTCTCCTTTGTTCTGGGGATTTGGGAAAAAGGTGGGTAAATGGATGGTTTGGTTTAGGGCCACACTGGATACCACCTTTGGCATAAAGGAAGGGTTAGTTCATAGAGAGACTCTGTCCTGATGAAAAATGAGGAAAGGCTCCACTGCCATTAGTGCCTGTAGCTCTGAGACTCTTCTAGCTGAGGTTATTGCTAGTAGCAGGGCAGTTTTCCATGAAAGAAATTTTAAAATCAGCTGAAAAAGCTGGTTCAAAGGGCAGCAGTGTAAGCTTTTCCAGAACAAAGTTGAGATCCCAAGTAGGTGTTGGTGCTCTCCTTGGCGGTCTTATGTTCTTAGCCCCACTGAGGTACTGTCTTAGGAGTGGATGTGAGAATAAAGGAGGATCCATGTTATAATGAGCTGAAATTGCTGAGACATGGATCTTAATAGATGAAAAGGAAAGTCCTTTGTGCAACATCTCAGTTAAATATTGTAGAATCTGAGGAATGTTTGGATCAAGGGGATTTTGGCCTTTAGCCTGGTTCCAGGTGCAAAATATTTTCCATTTGTCTGAATAGGTTTTCCTGGTGCTGGGCCTCCTGGCCTCCAGAATGACATCCATAACAGCTTTGGTTAGAGATGTTGGCTGGTTGTTTATGTAATTTGCCATGCAGCCAGGTTTAAAGTCTTGAGCTGGCTGTGTAGAATCGGATTGTCTCGCTGGGTGAGCAGGTGAGGAATTTGTGGTAAAATCCATGGTGGGCCGTGGGCCATGCTCCTTAGAATTGGATACCAATGCTGCCGTGGCCAGTCTGGTGCAAGGAGTATCATTTGTGGCCTCTCTAATCTGACTTTCAGCAGTGCCTTTGCTAGAAGAGGCAGTGGAGGAAAGGCATACACTGTTAATGTTTTCCAACTGAATGAGAGGGCGTCCACTTTCCAAGCTTGTGGATGGAATGTCCTTGTGCAAAATTTTTGAAGTTGGTAGTTTTGGGGGCTTGCAAACAGATCTATGTCTGGGCGTCCCCATTTTTGAGCTATCATTGCAAATACTTGTGGATCTAGTTTCCACTCGTGTGGATCCATGATGTTTCTGCTTTGGTCGTCTGCCAATGTGTTTTTCTTTCCTGGCGGGAATTGTGCTTGTAATTGAACCTGGTAAGACACTGCAGTGTTCCACAAGGTCATTGCTTGCCTGCATAGAGGGTAGGAATGTGTGCCCCCTTGCTTGTTTATGTACCACATTACTGTGGTATTGTCCGTCTTTATTATTAGTTGTCCTGGGTGTAAGAGGTCCTTGAAAGTGGTTAGGGCATTCTGTACTGCTAGCATTTCTTTTTGATTGATATGCAGATGCCTCTGATCTGTAGTCCATTTGCCCTGAATGCACTGTCCTGCCATGTGTGCTCCCCAGGCATAGTCCGATGCATCTGTTGTCATAGTTTGCCTGGCTGTGGGTAAGGTGAAAGGCTGACCCTTGTTGAGGTGACATGCCTGTGCCCACCATAGAAACTCCTGTTGAAGGCAGGGAATGAGTGGTATCATTGTTTCCAAGCTGTGGCTGTGTTGAGTCCATACGCTTTTCAGGTACCATTGTAATTTCCTCATATGCAGTTTTGCAAATGGTATTAGTAGTATGCAAGATGCCATGAATCCCAAGGCCTGCAGAATTTTTCTTGCAGGGAGTTGGGTCTTTGTTGCCATTATTTTGAAATATTGAGTCAGCGGTTGTTTCTTGTCTTGCGTGAGATAAGCCATCTGGGCCGTTGTATTCAAGCTGGCACCCAGGAATATTATGTTTTGTGAGGGCACTAGTTTTGATTTCTTTTCGTTTACTGTGTACCCTAGGCAACTTAGAAGGTGTTTGACAAATGCCAGATGCTTTAAAAGAATGTCATTGCTTTCTGCTTGAATAAGGCAGTCGTCCAGGTATGGGTATATTTGAATTCCTCTTTGTCTGCAGTATGCAATTACTGGTGCCAGACATTTTGTGAGGACCCTGGGCGCATTAGATAAGCCAAAGGGCAGTGCAGAGAATTGATAATGCATTGAACCTGCAATGAAGCGGAGGTATCTTCTGCAATTTTGTCTGATAGGGACATGCAGGTAAGCCTCCTTGAGGTCCAACGTTACTAGCCAAGCATTCTTGTCCAGCATGGGAAGAAGCTGCTGTAGTGTTAGCATCTTGAATTTTGGTACTTGCAGATAGGTGTTCAGAATTGAAAGATCCAGAATGGGTCTCCATGCTTTGTCCTTTCTTGGGACTAGAAAGAGTCTTGAGTAAAATCCTTGTCCTTGTTCCTGTGTAGGTACCTGTTGAATGGCTCTCATGTCCATGAGAGCTGTAATTTGTTTTTGTGCCTCTGCCCATTGATTTAGTGGCAGGTTTGGAATTCCTTTTATCCTTGGTAAGATATGAAAGTGGAATCTGTATCCTTGAGAGACCATGTTTAGGACCCATTTGTCTTTTGTGATGATGTGCCAGTTGTCTGCAAAAAATGCTAATTTTCCTCCCAAGGGAGCTGCCAGGAGAGATTTGCTTGGTAGTTTGAGGATTGAGTCATTGTGTTTGTCTTCTGCTAGCCTGGGGCCTGTCTTCTCCTCCTTTCTGGGTAGCAGTACCCTATTGGCGAGGTTTGTAAGGGCCTTGTGACTGACCTCTGCCCCTTAGGCATCTGTATTTGCCTCTATGTGATCCGTCAGAAGCTGGAAAGTACCAGTTTTTCGTTGGCCAATTTCTGCTGAAACGAGGGGGTTGTACCTGCAAAAAATCCTTGACCGTCTGCATAGACTTTGCCTTATCCTCCATTTTTTTTTAAATCTCTTCTGCTTTGACACCAAATAATACATCCTGCTGTAAAGGTGCATCCAATAATTTTGCTTAGGAAGGGTTTGTTCTTTTAACCAAGCATGTCTACGTATGACAGAGCCAGTAACAGCTGCTCTACAGGAAGCTTCCAATGAATCAAATCCACATTGTAAAGTATGTTTGCCCACCTGTTCAGTTGCATGCAACAGATCCTGCATTTCCTTGAATTCAGACTGTTCAGCATGTGTGCTCATTTTTGTTTTAATTGAGACATTAGGAATTGCTGATATTTCAGCATGTGAAAGTGACAATTTAATGCTCTCATATCCACAGTTGCTGAGGTGTATATTTTCTTTCCCCATCTATCTAGGGCTCTGGAATCCCTTTCAGAGGGCACAGGATTTTTAGCCAGAGACGTTTTAGCTCCCTTAGGACCCTGGGAAATTGTTTCTGGGTCAGCCACAGGGCTTTTATAAAAGGAATTTGTGAGAGTCAGGTACTCTGTAGTAGCTGTCTGGTTTGGCTGGAGCAGGAGGTAGAGAGTCTGGATTTAGACTAGACTCCAAGTAAACATCATCCACAATATCTAAAACTGGAGGGATAGCAAGAGGTCTGTGCTGGGGTAGTAAAAGGAACTCTCTGAGCCTTTTCTTAGAATCAGAGTAGTTCTTGCCTTCCCAGTGGAAATGTTCCCTCATGGTATGTAAAGTTTCCCCAAAGGAGTAGTCTTCAGGAGGAGATGCTGAGGGAATAGAGTCTTCAGCATCAGAGTCTTCATAAGGTGGAAAAGTGTAATCCTGTTCCTCAGAAGAATCTGAGGAAATTGAAACCTGGTCAGAGGAAGCATAATCCTCCTCTTGTCTTGGTCTTTTATCAGGAGGGGGATGGGAACCCCTGATTAGGGTAATCAAATCTTCAGCCATCTTAAGCATCTGTTTCTTAGGCATGGGGCCTTGAACTGTAGACTGATGTACAGTCTTCTTTGGTTTTAAAGGAGTTTTAAGATTGGCATAAGATTTAATGGTGAGTGTAGTCGGTCTGAAGACACCTTCTGCAACCGAAGGTGTTTCCACTGCACCGGGGTCTACTTCTGCTCCAGTGATGGAAGGGCCTAATGAAGATGGCTGCATCGGCCTAGTAGACTCCGCTTGAGAATCCGCAGCTGTCTGGGGTTCCAATTCTGCGATCGTCAGGGGCTGCATAGGTGCCTCACTGAAAACTGGAGAACCGGTGACAGGCCCAGCAGAGGCCTCGGAGTCTGGCTTGTTCCTAGGCTGCCTGTCTTTATCCTTGCGTTTTTTATGCATGCCGGTCGTTGGCTGCTCCGACGGCATGATATAACTAAATTTCCTACCAAAGTAATGTTGTGCGAAGTCAAAACGGCATTTGATAATTCGTTTATTAAACCTAGCACAAAACCTACAACCTGTGACGTTGTGGTCTGGGCCTAGGCAAGGAATACAATAGGAATGGAAGTCCTTATAAGGTATTTGCTTCCCACAAGAAATGCAATTGTTAACTTTTTCTGACATCGGACTGAGGCAAGAAAAGGTTCCCCAATGGGGTACTTAGCTTTATTGAAGACTTCGGACTGAAATTTGAATCAAAAATCTCAGGTGTCGGCCGACCAGCACTTGCGAACTGCTTCAGGCACAGCGTGGCAAGAAAGACTGAAGAAAATGGCGTTGGATGCCTCTTGTATACCCCTGGCGCACTGACGTCAGGGAAGAAGCGACAGCAACCGATGCCGGACCAAGACTTTGGAACTCAGGCTGACTGAGGGACCGCCTGATGGCAGGATAACCCAAGTGTGATGACTGTAGCAGGGTAACACGATGAACATGCTCAGAGTCTATCCCACTGTCTGTGGGTGTGAGAAACCATTTTTTTTAATTGAATGGGGGGGCTGGATATCTAGGGCTGACACTCTTGGAAGAAAAATTGGATATAAAAAGTCACTCTGTAGTGACTAATGCATTCTTTGCTTTTGGTTCAAATATAGTGTGAATATGAGAAAAATACTTTTGGAAGACAAATATATTAACATCCTCATGAAATCTTACACTAATGTGGTGTACTGTACACTTTTACCATAGTCATTTCTGTGGCTTACCATGTTTAAAAATGTTACTGATTATTTAATAGTAAAAAGGCAAAAAAAGACGACTTTTAACAGGTGCAGTATTCTTAACTGTTGTGTGGCTGTGACATTCTTATACTTTTTTTTTGGGCAGTACTTGTTTGACAGATGATTTTGGAAGACGAGAAGTGCACAATGTCTTTTATCAGATTGAACAAAGCAAGGGGTGGCATGTAGAGTAAGACTGGGACATACATAAGGCTTACAGCATTACAATGAATTAAATTAGACTTGTACATTTAGTTCTGTGGATGCCTACAGCAGAAATATATACTTAAGAAAAATACTGACACTTTCCAAGTCAACTGCTTTCATAAAAGGCCTACACTACCAAAAAGAACTCAGGGATCCCACATAGCAATCCATCGGAAACAGCAATATGCATGGAAAATATACTTCAAATGTGTGTGAATCTTCCGCGTTTGACACCCATGGCCTTTATGGCCACTCTGGACCTGAAAGAGGCACATCTTCACATCCCTATCCACCCAAACTTCAGGAGGCTCCTACATTCTGTAGTGCCAACCTTGCACTATCAATTTACTGCCTTGCCCTTTGGCTTGTCTACAACACCAAGGGCATTTACAAAGTGTCTAGCCTCAGCAGCAGTCTTCTGTAGAATAAAAGGCATACAAACCTTCCCAAACTTGGACAACCTTCTCCTCCAAGCAGAAGAAAGCACTCTTCAGAGACACCTACAATTCACTATTTCTCTCCTAGCAAGTCTGGGTTTCATACTCAACCTACTCAAGTCCTTCTTCTTGGGTTGCAGAATAAGGACAGATCTGATGAAGGCCTTCCTCCCACCAGAAAAAGTCACTTCTCTAACCATCCATTTGCAAAATTTACTCCTAGCCCACATCTCAGCTAGGGAATTTCGTCACCTTCTGGGTTTAATGGTAGCCACTCTTCCCATGGTGTCCCCTGCCAGACTACAAGAGAAAGTTCCAGTGGTACTTGAAGAATGTATGGTCCCAACACAACCACCCATTGGACTTTCAGGTGCCCTTCTTACCCTGTCTGAAACAAGAGTTAAGGTGGTGGTTCCAGCAAATCTTACAGAATCCAGGACTCCCATTTCAGCCCATCAAGGCAGCTTAACACATGATGCCTCAGATCTGGGGTGGGGGGGCCACTATAGACAGCCTCCAGGTACAAGCTCAAAGGGAGCCCTCCCTCCACAAAATACATATCAATGTGAGGGAAATGACTGCTCTTCTAGCTCTGAAGACTTTCCTCCCTCTAATACACACAGGCCCCCCTCCAAGTCTTCACAGACAATACCACAGTGATATGGTGCATCGGGGGGGCAGATCCTAGTTACTGTGCAGGCTGGCCATACAAGCATGGGAGTTGGCCACTCCATCCAATGTAACATTTCAGCCAGTCTACATCTCATCACAAGAAAACCATCAGGCAGATGCCCTCAGCAGATCATTGTCTCAAAACCATGAATGGATGTTACACAGAGATGTTTCTTAGACACTAACGGCACTACACAGATAAAGCGGTTTGCCACCCCTCAGAAAGTACAGTTGTGTACACTTACCATAAATGTAGATGGTCGAGTGTATTCACTGTTGCAGTCATCATATTTGGATTATCTGCTTGCAGTAGCCCTCAGTCAGCCTGATTATCACAGTCTTGGGTCTTGCGTCAGTTGTTGTCTCATCTTCCATGAAGTAAGGTAGCCATGGGTATAAAAAACATGCAGCCGATGCCATTTTATCAGTTTTTCCTGCCACAGATGTCAGGTGCCCCCATAATAAGAAGTTATGTCTTACCATAACGTTCCATGTTAGTTGTCTTCTTCTCGCCTTCTTTCTTGCTGGATGGGTTCGGAGCCAATCCTCGGCTCTGACTCGGCCTATATTATAGCTCGAGAGCTATTTTTACCAGCTCGAGGCAACCCTATATCCCACAATACCATGCGCTAACTCCCCAGATCTCGTTTGGAAGCCAAGACATAGTATAAAAAGTAATATTATAATAATAATATTATAATCCTTTTTTACGAGTACAGTTTACCTGCTAGAAACACTAAGGATACCATGAAAGACGCAACATATTGTATCTCCAGAAGTGGAAGGACTCAGAACCTCGAGTCTATCCAGGCTAGGGGGCAGGAGGGAGGGACGCAAGAAAGAAGGCGAGAAGAAGACAACTAACATGGAACGTTATGGTAAGACATAACTTCTTAATGTTAAGTTGTCATTCTCGCCTTCATTTTTGCTGGATGGGACAGCGTCCCTAGCATCTTAGTCCTGGGTGGCTCAATGGAACAGACTCCTGAGTACAGTGGAACCAAAATCAGCTCTATTTCTGGAGGCTAGATCAAGCTTGTAATGGGCAATAAAGGTACGTTTGGACGCCCATGTAGCTGCTGCACAAATGGCATCTAGTGGTAACCTTGCTTGAAAAGCCGTTGAAGTTGATAGTGCCCTGGTTGAATGAGCTTTAGGCCTAGAGGGTAGTTGCCTGTGTCTCAACTCATAGACCAAGGTAATAATAGAGGTCAGCCATCTGGCAAGAGTAACTTTCGATACTGGAAGCCCTTTCTTGCCTGCAGCATAAGAGAGGAAGAGCTGGTCTGATTTTCTGAATTGTTTTGTCCTGTCTAGGTAATACTGTAATTGGCGATGAACATCTAATGAATGTAATTTTTGTTCAGCCCTGTTGGTATAGTCTGGGAAAAAGACGGGCAAATCAATGGAGTGGTTTAGATTTGCTTCCGAAAACACTTTTGGTAGAATGGAAGGGTTTGTTCTGAGAGTTACCCTATCTTTATGAAAAACCAAATAGGGAGGACGGACAGACAAGGCTTGAAGTTCCGATACCCTTCTGGCAGATGTTATAGCTACTAAAAACAGCGTTTTCCAAGACAGAAGTTTGAGGGAGCAAGAAGCTGCCGGTTCAAAAGGGGGTAGAATTAGTGAAGTTAGAACTAAATTCAAATCCCATTGTGGGGGTAGATCTTTAACTGGAGGTCTGAGTAACAAAATGCCCTTGAGAAGGGCTTTACAGAGTTTGTGGGACATAATATTTGCTTCTGAGAGTCCAACATGAAAATTAGCAATGGCCGCTAATTGTACCCTGATAGTGGCCGATGATGACCCCGAATGAAAAAGCTCCGCCAGAAAGTCTAGAACCTCATGAATGGGTGCATGGAAAGGATCTAGGGATCTAGTTTGTGCCCAGTGTGAAAAACGCTTCCATTTACTCGCATAAGTCTTCCTAGTATTGGACTTATGGGAAGCCAGAATGATATCACAAACAGGAGGAGAAATAAGGGGAAGCCTGGCTATGGCTGGAAGTGTAGCAACCAAGCTGTGAGGTTGATGGAATGTAGAGACTGATGCAGCTTGCCCGTGAGGTGGGTCAACAGATCCGGAAGGGGTTCCAGATGCCAAGGCTGTTCCAGTAGGTATTTGTGCAGGAATGGGAACCAAACTTGTTGAGGCCAAAACAGGGCAATGAGGATCATTTTGGATCTCAATGCAGTTGCTTTCTGAATTAGTTGCGGGATCAATGGAAAGGGAGGAAAGGCATAAAGAAGACCCCGGGGCCAAACGTGAACAAGAGCGTCTCTGAGGGGCTGGCCTGGTAGAGGGAAAAGTGTGAAGAAGTCGAGGCACTTGCTGTTTTGCGGAGTTGCGAAAAGGTCGCAGCAAGGCTGGCCCCACTTCCGAAAAATTCCGTCTACTACCGCTTGATTTAGAGACCACTCATGAGGCATGAGGATAGTTCTGCTCAATCTGTCTGCTATGACGGTGGACTTCCCGGGGATGTGCATTGCTATCAGAAACCGTTGAGATGAAATCGCCCATTGCCAAAGTCTGAGTGCTTCTCGACAGAGGGGGTAGGACTTTGTTCCACCCTGCTTGTTTATGTACCACACCACAGACATATTGTCCGTTTGAATTGCTATAGTCCCCGTGGGAAGAGAGCTCTGAAGGGCCTGCAATGTCAAAAGCACCGCCCTCATCTCCAGGACATTTATGTGCAGGTGGCATTCTGACTGTTGCCAAGTGCCCTGGACCGTCCTGCCCTGATAATGCCCCCCCCACCCGATCAGGGAGGCATCCGTTGTGACAGTGGCAACTGGAGGGGGGAGACAAAGGGTCTGCCCTGAAAAAGCTGAGGGGAAACCATCCACCAGGAGAGATGTTTCTTGCAAGATGGTGTTATCAAAATGTTGTGGGTCATTGGCAGCTGCTGAAAGGACCACTGAGAAAACGGCATCCACTGAAGGAGTCTCATGTGGAAGCGGACTAATGGAAGTAGAAGAATTGCCGCCGCCATGAGGCCCAACACTTTCAATACTAGCTTGACTTGGACTCTGCTGGGCTGAAACAGGAGCTGAACATTCCGCCTTATGTCTGTCACTCTCTGAGGTGGTAATGTTGCAGACATTTCTGTGGTGTTTAATACCGCGCCTATAAAGTTTATACATTGACAAGGCGACAAGGAGGACTTTGCAAAATTTATAGAAATACCCAGGCTGTTGCAAAGATGGATAGTATAATCCCTGGCCAATAAGAGATCCTGTTTGGTGGTAGCGGAAATGAGCCAGTCGTCTAAGTATGGAAACACCTGGAATCCTTTTCGTCTCAGGTGAGCCGTGACCACTGCCAAACATTTGGTGAACACCCAGGGGGCTGTGGTGAGACCAAAGGGCAGGGCCCTGAATTGAAAATGACCGACTCCCAGCCGGAAGCGGAGAAACCTCCTGGAGCGCCTGTGTATTTTTATGTGGTAGTACGCGTCCTGGAGGTCCAACGAGCATATCCAGTTGTCTCTGCCCAAAAAGGGTAGAATGGACTGCAGTGTTACCATCCGAAATTTTGTCTTTAATACATAGTTGTTTAACCTGCTGAGGTCCAAAATGGGTCTCCAATCTCCTGTCTTTTTTGGTACCAAAAAGAATCTGGAGTAGATTCCGGATCCTAGCTGATCTGCTGGGACTGCCTGGATGACTCTTTTGTTTAACAGCTTTTTTATTTCTAGCTGAGCCTGACCCCTCTGCGTGGGTGGTACGTCTGGTAGGGGTTTTGGCGGTTGTACCGGAGGGAAAGTGAGAGGAATTTTGTAACCATCGGATATGATCTTCTGTACCCATGTGTCTTGAGTGATGGATTGCCAGGCTTCCGGGTACAGAGATAATCTTTCCCCGAGACTGCCTCCGAAGGCGGACAGTCGGGCAGCTTCTCAGGGATGCTGAAAGGGTTGGTCAGGGAAAGATTCCCTGGAACCCTGGTTTTGAGGACCCCCTCTGCCCCTGGGGCGTCTGTTATTATTCCCTCTGCCTCTAGGGAAATTCACCACGTCGGCAGGCGCGACTCCTGTGGTTTGCGGAACCACATCTTTCCACCCTCTGTCCTTTAGGATAAGGTCTAGAAGGCGTGGAAAACGGAGTTCCACAGAGAGAGTCTTATCTTGCTCGCATCTGGTGAGGGTATTCTTCACCTGAGGCCCGAACAATCCCGAACCGTCAAAGGGGGTGTTGGTGAAGGATGCCTTGAAGGGGTCGGCAAAGTTACAGAGTCGCATCTAAGCGTGGCGTCTCAACGCAACGCCTGTGCCAGCTTGACCCTACTCCCTCTTCCGGCTGCAAGAGATTATAGGCAACGCCTGTGCTGCTACTCGCTCCTTCCCTTGCCTAAAGGCTGCATAAGGAGGTTAACAATGGAGTTCAGGGTAGCCAGCTGAGAGTTTATTTTATCCTTAAACCCCGCAGCAGAAGGATCCTGTACCGTTTCACCCAGCTCTGTGAGTAAGTCTCTTTGAAGGTGGGTGAAATGACAAATAGTTCAGCGATCGCATAGAAAATGTCGGCTGAAGCAAAGCCGCTGCCGTGCCCCGTGTCCATGGTCCTAGACTCTTTGTTAGGAGGATGAACAGGTACAGAAAGATCAGCTAATTCGCTCTTGTGGGCTGCTACTACACCCATAGCATCACTGAAACACCTTTGGTGAGAAAGGATTTGTCATCTGGTGCAGAAATAAATTTTAGGGAGGCTCCTAGGGGTAGGTTCCATTGAATCAGGAGCTGCCCACGCCTTTCTAGCCACTACTTCCATTAGTGGGTCGAAAGGGGGAGACACCCAGGAGGTGGAAGGGCGACAAAGGGTACAAACGCCAGATGATTCAAAAGTATGTCCTGACTTTCTGCCTGAATTAGACAATTGCCCAGGTATGGGTATATTTGAATATTTCTTTGCCTGCGACTGGAGCTATTTGTGAATACCCTGGGCACAGTAGATAAGCCAAAGGGCAGTGCAGAGAACTGATAGTGCATGTAGCCTGCTTTGGGCGGTATCTTCTGCAAGATTCCCTGATTGGGATGTGCAGGTAGGCTTCCTTTAAATCCAGTGTTGCCAACAAGGCATCCTTGGCTAGCATAGGAAGCAACTGGTGAAGAGTTAGCATCTTGAATTTTGGGATCGCCAAAAAAGTGTTTTAAGATAGAGAGATCCAGGATAGGATGCCAGGAGTGGTCTTTTCTGGGCACCAGGAAAAGTCTCGAGTAGAAACCTTGTCCCCTTAACTCTTCTGGGACAGTTTGAATAGCCCTTATACTTGAGAGAGAGAGAGAGAACTTGCATTTGAGCCTCTGCCCACTTGATTTGGGAGTAGATCTGGCCAATTGTTTGGGGTTGGTAAGATGTGGAATCTGCATCCTTGGGGAAACTATATTTAAAACCCATTTGTGCTGGGTAATGAGTTCCCAGTTTTTTGCCTGCAGAACAATCTTTCCCCCTAAAGGAGCAGTCAATTGAGAAGGGCTTGGAAGTTTTAAAGTTAAGCCATTGAGACAGTTTACCACAGGGTGGAGTCTTACTACTCCCGGCTTTGGAAGTAGGAGCCCCCCCCCCACTGCTTAGTCCTGTGCGTACCTTGGGACTGAAGCCTGGGTACTCTGCTGGTTCTGTGTTTGGACTGAGAAGGCCTGGAAGACACAGGGAAGGACCAATTCTTAGAGGGCCAATGCCTACTAAATTTTGGAGGCTGTACTTCTAGGAAATCTGTAACAGTTTGCATAGATTTAGCTTTTTCCTCCATCTTTTTAAGTACTTCTGCTTTGTTGCCAAACAGGCGGTCCTGGTTTAAGGGAGCATCCAACAATTTAGCTTTAACATGATCTGGCAAAAGATTGCTCCTTAAGACAAGCATCCCTTCTAAGCACAGACCCAGTAACAGCAGCCCTGCAAGAGGCCTCTAAAGAATCAAAACTATATTGCAAAGTATGTTTTCCAACTTGTTCAGCTGAATGCAATAAATCCTGTAAGTCTTTATTTTCCACACAGTCAAAAATCAACATCATTTTCTGTTTAAGCAGTCCCATGATATGCTGTTAATATTTTAGCATATGGAATTGACAGTTTAAAGCCCTGACTGCCAAGGTTGCAGAAGTATAAACCTTTTTACCCCATCTATCCAGTGCCCTGGAGTCTCTATCAGAAGGGGTAGGATTTTTAGCAGTAGACGCCTTAATGCTTTGGGCCCCTGAGAAATGGTTTCAGGGTCCGCAACAGGATTTTTGAAAATGAATTTGTGGGACACAGGAACCCTGTAGTACCTGTCTTGTTTACTAAGGGCCGGAGGCAAGGAATCAGGGGCCACACTGGATTCCGGAAACACATCAACAATGTCTAGTACAAGGTAGAGCCAAAGGCCTATGCTGAGGAAGAAGAAGGAAATCCCTAAGCCTCCTTTTGGATTCAGAAAAATCCTGACTTTCCCAGTGGAAATGCTCCCTTAAGGTATGTAAAGTTTCCCCAAAAGAAAAATCCTCAGTGGGAGAAGCAGAAGGAATGGAATCCACTGCATCAGAGTCCTCATAAGTAGGTATGGACAAATCCAGGTCATTAGAAGAGTCAGAAGAAACAGAGTCCTGTTCAGAAGATTCATAGTCAAGTTCAGCCCTAGGCCTCTTAGAAGGGGGGGGGGGTTGACTACCCTGTATTAGAGTAATTAAATATTCAGCCATTTTGATAACTTGTTTTTTAGGCATAGGGGCCTGAACATGTGGCCTGGGCATCTGTTTTTTTAGACATAGATAGAGATTTAGGCCTTAGTATTGAAGGTGGAGTCAGTTTAATATGCAAGTCTGTAGGCTTGAATACACCCTCAGAAGCCGGTGCCTGCAGAGCAGCTCTGGACCCATCCAAGGTAGAGACATCCGCGGGTTCCATAGGTGAAGCATCTCGCGGCATACCGGACGCCCAATGGATCTCAGTAGAAGCCTGCGAATCAGACGTAGCGGGTATCAGGGGCTGCAAAAGCGCCTCACTGAGTACTGGCAACTGGCTTTGGAGAAGCGTCGGCGGCAGTTTTGGACCTCAACAGCCTGTCTCTGTCTTTTTCTTTGCATTTTTTCAGTATTCTGGTATTCGGATGGCTAACCAATGTCATTTCTGGATAATTAAACAGAGAACCGAAATATTTAGAAGCAAAAATGTACCGACGACGGACAGTATGCTGATTAAATAAAGCACAAAACCGACAGCAAGTTACGTCATGGTCAGGGCCTAGGCAAGGAATGCAGTACCAATGAAAATCCTTATGAGGTATTTGCTTCCCATAAGTAATACAATTATTAACTTTTACTGACATCAGTAAGGAGCAAGAAAAAGTTTCCCCAAAGGGGTACTTGGTTTTTAGTTGAAGACTTCGGTTCTGAAACTCGAAAACGAAAATTTCAGGAGTTGGCCGACCGGCACTTGCGAACTGCTTCTGTTTCGGGCACCACGCGGCAAGAAAGACTGATGTAATGGCGACGGCTGCATGTTTTATACCCCTGACAACCTGACGTCATGGAAGAAGGGACAGCAACTGACGCAGGACCCAAGACTTTGTTAATCAGGCCAACTGAGGGCAACCTGCCAGCAGATTACCCAAATGTAAGGACTGCAACAGTGAAACACGAAGAACATCACCAAGCAGCAAAGGGACAGAATTTAATTTATTTTGCAGGAATTAATATGATATCATGACCTCCTTTTGGGTACTTGGTGGTGGTCTCTGCTCTTCTCAGTGAGAACACCTGTCTAACTTGAAAGAAAGTGGAAACTTCACCAACCTAGTCTAACAAGCAGGATGGACCTCATACTGCTAAAAGGAAATCTCACTCATCTCCGTTCTTGGAACAATGGCATATTATTTTCCTGCTTCTGGTGGTGTAGGTGAGTTCCAGGTTTAGATCTGCATACTTCAAAGCAACTACAGTAAGTAACTTCAGACTTGAATATTGTTCCTCATTTTAGTTCCACTTTCTGCTGTTTCTTATTCAAAGTCCTTTGTGTCCTGTACATCATGTCTGGTATTTTAGGCTAACGAAGGAGTTCAGCATTCTTTGACTGCATCTTGAAATTGCACCTCAGCAACAAGTCTAGCAAGGAAGCAGTGTGCACAGCTTGGAAGTACTCTGTTCCTCACATTCTATTCAAGGAACAGCGAACTTATAACACACACACACACACACACACACACACACACACACACACACACACACACACACACACACACGCACACACAAAAAATGCTCTTCTGTTCAAGGAACCGTGCACTTATAACACACACACACACGTGCGCATGTACACATACAAAAGTACAGCTGTGTACACGTACCATAAATGTAGATGTTAGAGTGTATTCACTGTTGCAGTCATTACATTTTATCTGCTGGCAGGTTGCCCTCAGTAGACCTGAATAACAAAGTCTTGGGTCCTGTGTCAGTTGCTGTCTCCTCTTCCATGAAGTCAGGGATATAATACATGCAGCCCACGCCATTTTATTCAGTTTTTCTTGCCCCAGATGTCAAGTGCCCCCCCAAATGGGGAGAAAAATATATATACATATATGTATATAAATAAACAGCAATATATGTAAATACACTTTTAGCAACATAAACTTTACCTTCATCTAAAAGCAAATACACCACAAAGGCTTTACGAGATAGTGAAGGAAAGAGAAGTTATACAAAAGGGGGATGGCGAGTGGGTAACCTGGACTGCAACAGTGAATACACTCAAACATCTACATTTATGGTAAGTGTGCACAACTGTACTATGTTCTTCTTGTTTCACTGCTGCAGTCACTACATTTGAGTAGAATTTCAAAGCTATGGATGGGAGGATGGAAACAGCATTAGGAGCAGCTATAAGGCCCTGCAGAACTGCAGTGGCAAAGCCTGCCCTGGATTTGGAGAAGAGAGGCAAATGATAATGCTTTGTGAAGGTATGCAGAGAGCTACAAGTAGCAGCTTCTAGAATGTCTTTGGTTGGAACTCCTCTGAGAAAGGCTGCTGAGGTAGAGGCAGCCCTGGTGGAATGTGACCGGATTCCCTTGGGCACAGGTTTACCATGGTGCAAGTAGCAGAAACGAATGCAGTGGCTTATCCATTTAGAAATAGTCTGCTTTGAAATAGCCTTCCCCTCTGATCCTGAAGCAAATGCCACCAGTAGTTGCTCAGACTTTCTTAGAGATTTGGTCCTGTTTAAGTAGAATCTTAGTTGTCTGTGTCGTCCAATGAATGCAGAATCCACTCCCCCTTGTTCTGCGGATTTGGGTAAACTGTTGGCAGGTGAATAGTTTGGTTAAGAGCCACACTGGATACTACCTTAGGCATAAAGGAAGGATTGGTCTTGAGGGACACCCTGTCCGGGTAAAATGTAACAAAAGGCTCCACAGCCATGAGAGCCTGTAGTTCTGAAACCCTTCTTGCTGAAGTGATTGCCAAAAGGAAAGCTGTTTTCCAATATAACAATTTTATATCCACAGTAGCTGCTGGTTCAAAAGGAGGCAGGGTGAGTTTTTCCAGCACAAAATTGAGGTCCCATGCAGGAGTTTGTGATCTTCTGGGAGGCCTTAAATTTTTGGCCCCTCTAAGATACTGTTTTAGCAGAGGATGAGAAAAGATGGGAGGCTCCGTGTTGTAATGAGCTGAGATGGCAGAGGCATGGATTTTTATTGAAGAAAAAGATAGACCCTTCTCAAGCATCTCAGTCAAGTATTGTAAAATCTGAGGGATACTTGGTTTTGCTGTGTCTGTTCCTTGTGCTTGGTTCCAAGCACAGAATCTCTTCCACTTATCATCGTAAGATTTTCTAGTACTAGACCTTCTGGCTTCCAAAATGACATCCATCACAGATTTACTGAGAGGTGTTGTTTGGATAATTAAATGATCAGCCATGCTGCAAGGTTCAGAGTTTGAAGCTGGGTGTGCAGAATTTGATTGTTCTGCTGAGACAGTAGATGAGGTATTTGAGGCAAGTACCAAGGAGGGAGTAGAGACACATTCCTTAGAATTGGGTACTAGGGCAGGTGAGGCCAGTCCAGAGCAATTAGGATCATTTTTGTTTCTTCCTGTCTGATCTTTAGCAAGACCTTGGAGAGAAGAGGCAGAGGGGGAAAGGCATAGACTGATAGGTTTTTCCAACTGAAGGATAGGGCATCCACTTTCCATGCTTGTCAGTGATAAGTCCTTGTGAGAATTTGTCCAGTTGATAATTTTGGGGAGAGGCAAATAGATCTATGTCTGGACTCCCCCATTTCTGTGTTACCATGCTGAAAATTTGTGGATCCAGTTTCCACTCGTGCGGGTCCATAAGATTTCTGCTTAGGTCGTCTGCCAGAGTATTTTGTTTTCCGGGCAGGAATTGAGCTTGAAGAATTACTTGGTAAGTCAAGGCTGTGTTCCACAATGCCATGGCTAGTCTGCAAAGGGGGTAGGAATGTGTACCCCCCTGCTTGTTTATGTACCACATAACCGTAGTGTTGTCCGTCGTTATCAGTAGTTGTCCTGGATGAAGTAAGTCCTTGAAGGCTGTCAGAGCATTCTGAACCGCTAACATCTCTTTCTGGTTGATATGCAGATGTATTTGTTTTGGGCTCCATATGCCCTGAATGTATCTCCCCCCCAAGCATAGTCTGATACATCTGTAGTTAGGGTCTGGGTGGCAGGGGGTAGAGTGAATGACAGTCCATTGTTTTGTTGACATGTCTCTGCCCACCAAAGAAACTCCTGTTGTAGGCAGGGAATGAGAGGAATCATTGTTTTCAGATTGTGACAATGTTGACTCCATACACTTTTTAAGTACCACTGAAGTTTCCTCATATGCAGTCTTGCATATGGAATTAGTAGAATGCAGGATGCCATGGACCCCAAAGCCTACAGAATTTGTCTTGCAGATAACTGGGTTTTTGCTGCCATCTGTTTGAAGTATGTTGTCAGTTGCCTTTGTTTGCCTGGCGTAAGGTAAGCCATCTGGGCAGATGTATTCAAGCTTGCACAAAGGAATGTAATTATTTGAGAGGGTACCAGTTGTGATTTATTTCCGTTTATAGTATACCCTTAAGCATGTTAGAAGCCTTTTTACAAATGCCAGATGTTGAAGAATGTCCTTGTCTTCTGCTTGAATGAGACAATTGTCCAGATAAGGATAAATTTGTATGCTTCTTTGTCTGCAAAATGCAATTACTGGTGCCAGGCACTTTGTAAAGACCCTGGGCGCAGTAGATAAGCCAAAGGGCAGTGCAGAGAATTGGTAATGCAAAAAACCTGCCTTGAAGAGGAGGTATCTTTTGCATAATTACCTTAATGGGATATATGGGTATGCCTCTTTTAAGTCTAGAGTCACTAACCAAGTGTTCCTAACCAGCACAGGCAGTAGCTGTTGTAAAGTCAGCATTTTGAATTTTGGAATGTCCAGGTAAGTGTTCAAAATTGATAAGTCTAGTATTGGATGCCAGGCATTGTCTTTTCTGGGTACCAGGAACAGTCTTAAATAAAAACCTTGTCCTTTTTCCTGTTCTGGTACTGGCTGAATAGCCATCTCCATGAGGGACGTAACTTGTTTTTGAGCCTCTGCCCATTGATTTTGTGGCAGATCTGGCCGTTTGGAATTGGCAAAGTAGGGAAATGAAATCTGTACCCCTGGGATACTATGTTTAATACCCACTTGTCCTGGGTAATTAACTGCCAATTTTGAGCATGAAGTGCTAATTTCTCCCCAAGGGGCTGCCAAAAGATAAGTGCTTGATGAAGGAAGAGGGAAGTCACTGAGACTGCTTACTGTAGGGTGGTGCTTTGTTTCCTCCAGATTTGGAGGTGAAGGCAACCCACTGCTTTGACTTGTAAGAACCCTGTGATTGGTATCTAGAGCCTTTTGAGTGCCTGGATTTGCCTTGAGAGGCTCTGTTGGACACAGGAAAGGACCAATTTTTAGTAGGCCAGTGCCTACTGAACTTGGGTGGTTGCACTTGTAAGAAATCTTTTACAGTTTGCATAGTAGATTTAGCTTTGCCTTCCATTTTCTTTAAAACCTCTTCTGCCTTACTACCAAACACAGTATCATGCTGCAAAGGTGCATCCAACAATTTAGCTTTAACATGATCAGGCAGATTTTGCTCCTTGAGCCAGGCATGCCTTCTAATCACAGATCCAGTAACTGCAGCCCTGCAAGAGGCCTCCAAGGAATCAATACCACATTGCAAAGTATGCTTTCCAACCTGTTCTGCTGCATGCAATAATTCCTGTAATTCTTTATTTTCCACACAATCAGAGATCAACATCATTTTCTGTTTCAATAAGCCCATAACATGCTGTTGATATTTAAGCATATGAAACTGGCAGTTTAAGGCCCTAATTGCCAAGGTTGCAGACGTATGAACCTTCTTTCCCCACCTATCCAGCACCCTGGAATCTCTATCAGAGGGGGTAGGATTTTTGGCTGTAGAGGCCTTTACACCTTTGGGAGCCTTGGATAGTCTCAGGATCAGCAGCAGGATTTTTGAATAGAAATTTGTGGGAGTCAGGAACCCTGTAATGTCTGTCTGGTTTACTAGGAGCCAGAGGTAGGGAATCAGGAGCCATGCTTGATTCCGAGAACACATCAACAATGACTAATACAGGAGGTATAGACAAAGGCCTATGCTGAGGAAGAAGGAGGAAATCCCTAAGCCTCTTTTTTGATTCAAAAAAATCCTGACTCTCCCAATGAAAATGTTCCCTTAAAGTATGCAAGGTTTCACCAAAAGAATAATCCTCAGGAGATGCAGATGGGATGGATTCTTCTGCATCTGAATCCTCATAGGGTGGAATTGAAAATTCCTGATCAGAAGAGGAATCAGAAGAAATGGAAACCTGATCTGAAGATTCATAATCAGTGTCTTGCCTAGGCCTCTTAGCGGGGGGGGGGTTGGGAACCCCTGATTAAGGTAATCAAGTCTTCAGCCATTTTGCTCATCTGTTTTTTTAGGCATAGGGCCTGAGCATGTGGCCCATGCGTCAGTTTTTTAGACTTAGAAACTGTTTTCGATCTTGTTTTTGAAGATGGCGTCGGTTTTATATAAAATGTGGAGGCCTGAAAACACCCTCAGAAGCCGGTGTCTGCTCAGCGGCTCTGGACCCATCCAAGGGAGAGACATCCGCGGGTTCAATACTCAGAATCCCGCGGCATACCGGACTGTGCATGGGTCTCGGTAGAGGCCTGCAACTCAAAAGTAGCAGGTATCAGGGGCTGCGAAAGTGCCTCACTGAGTACTGGCTTAGGAGAAGCTTCGTCGTTGGTTTTGGACCTCGACGGTCTGTCTGTCTTTTTCTTCGCATTTTTTGTGAACTCCGGTAGTCGGATTGCTAACAGATGACATTTCAGGGTAATTCAATCTGGATCCAAATATTTTGAAACAAAAATATACCAATGCTTAATAGTGCGTTGGATAGCTCTAGCACAAAACCGACAGCAAGGCACGTTATGATCTGGGCCTAGGCAAAGAATACAGTACAAATGAAAATCCTTATGAGGTATTTGCTTCCCACAAGTAAAGCAATTATTAACTTTTACGGACATCTTTAAGGAGCAAGAAAAAAAGTTTTCCCAACGGGGTATTTGGCTTTAGTTGAAGACTTTGGTTCTGAAACTCGAATGCAAAAGCTTCAGGAGTCAGCCGACCGGCACTTGCGAACTGCTTCTGCTTCGAACACTGCGCGGCAAGAAAGACTGAATAAAATGGTGTCGGCTGCATGTTTTATACCCCTGATGACCTGACATCATGGAATAGGAGACGGTAACCGATGCAGGACCCAAGACTTTGTTATTCAGGCTGACTGAGGGCAACCTGCCAGAAGATTACCCAAATGTAATAACTGCAACAGTGAAACACGAAGAACATCACACACACACACACACACACACACACACACACACACACACACACACACACACACACACACACAATGCTCTTCTGTTCACCAGATTCTGTTCAGGAAACAGTTTACTTATAAGTAACACAAGAACACACACACCTGGGAAGTAATCTTTACTTAAAAATAGCACAGAGGCACAGTTACATACATACACACACAGACACAGGTAGACAGACACAGACATACACTTGAAAACTGCTCTTCTGTTTACTGTATTCAATACAGGAAACAGTGCAATTATAACACACACACACACACACACACACACACACACACACACACACACACACACACACACAGAAGAAGTGTTCTACATACCACAGCCTTTTCTGGAGAATCAGAACAAACAAAGCAAAACTAATTTTTCAACAGATTTTTCCTGTGAAGGTCACATAATTTTTCAACAGCTGTTTTCTGTGATAGGGCTTCATGTCCACAAGACCCCAACTGTGGTTGGCCTCCTGCACCTCCTACATTCTTACCTCTGCACTTAGGGTAACAACATTTCGGGCACTCACTATAACTTGATGTACAAAAACTTACCTTAAAACCTTTGAACCTTAGCTTCAGAATTCCAACATAATGAAAATAAGAACCACAAAAGTAGCACGGAGATGTACTACAAGCTTCAAGAAGCATTAAAAAACATAAAATGTATATCCATTAAGGGCGGCAGGATGGGGAAAAATGAAGCACACCGGTGACATCTATGAAAACAACGAGTGCTATAAGCAATGAGAATATTAAACGTTTAGAGAAAGTGTGTGTTAGCCACAGAACTGTACGTTTTAAGGACAAAGGTGTTCCAAAGCTGAGACACATACAAGACGTTCTAGACAGGAACAGTAAGACAGAGGCTATTCACCCAAGCTTTAAATAAGTGGTGAGGATATTGACAAGGTGCCATACGGTCCTCCATCTACCTTAAATTTCAAAAAATACATTAAATGCAAGTGGATTACCAGAAAGCATTTATTCCAAGTCAGGGTAGACATGCATGCCTTCAGGCTCCCTGGCGCTAAGGTATTGCACACAAGTCATACAGGCACTGATTTTATTATTACAGTGACCCCTATAGTTGTTGATGGGAAGAACACATTACGAGTCAGCATTATTTGCCAATGATTTTTTTTTAAAGAATATTAGAATGGAACAGGTACTTTTATGAAGCAAAATGATGTGCTCAAAATGAGATACACTTGCAAAATATGACAGAGAACGATGCTTACAAGTTCATCTCTGAAGTGATCTAGGCTGTAAGGTAGAGATATACAACCTCCTCACTGCACATCCATCTATCATAACAACAAGAAAACAAAGCACATGATCTGCTTCTACAGTAGCCCCTGTTACAGCAAATTGGCAACCCTGTTAGGTCTGCTTCCACCAAAAAGCAGCTAATAGGTCAAAGCAGCGCTGTGCACCACTCCCAAAAGCCCCAAGTAGTGGAAAAAAAGACCAGTTTACAGCATGCAGATGGAGAAGTGACTGACATGGTTATCCTTTTCTACTCCTACAGAGATTTCAGCACCGGGGGGAGGGGAATTAAGCTATTGCAGTGTTTTTATTTTAATGTATTCATTTTATTACTCAAGTAGATGAGCTCATTATTGAGGAAGTCACCCTTCGCATCTTTGTTGTGCCACCAGCAATAAAAGAAAGAGAAAAAAACACTTGCAGTCTTGAAATTGCTCAGTACTGGTTGATGAAAAGGAAACATTTTTTCTATAGCTATGCTGCCCTCCGGTGGTAGATATGGGAAATGCAGGAATCTGACTGTACAATGTTGTGACACAAGGGACATGAAAAAGAAACAGCAGCAGACAGATTTATCTCTGTGTTTGCAGCATTAACTGGCACATTTACGGTAACTGGTACTATAAGGCTTTAAACTACTTAAAGAAACCAGAGTAAAGATGTACTACTGGGTTAACATAACACAAAAGTTGGACTTAAAGGCCATAATAATTCCTGCAGCTGTTAAGACCTGCCAGCTCAAATGGGGAAGGGTATTTTTAACACATTATACTTTATGTGAAATGAAAGAATGCTGGCACCCACCTGTAAACACTACAGTAAAAAGAAAATAGAGAGGAATACTCCATCTTGCAAACTTCTGTGTTTTCCCGTAATGGTATGTTAATGCGCAATTAATTGCACCAAAGAGAACAAGGCTTCCACTACCTAATGACTAATAGCAATTAAATGTAAAACACAAACTGGCCTATAAAAGACCACAAAATGAGAATGATGAATGGATGCACTGGTCTGGCATTAATGTTCCAGTCTGGCATCAGTCTACCTCTCAGACACTCATGCACTCTGCATGGATGGCAGGGCTCCAAACCAGCCTATGACCAAGTATTCTCTCAGAAGTTGTCACATTTCATTCAGAGCACATCTGGGATGAGGCACTAAGACTGTTTACAGCAGCTGTCTCTGTGCTTTTTTTCAACAGACCATCACAAAATATCCACATACAGGGATACAGCTTAGAATATTTCCCATGCCTGTGAATAACTTACCTGACACAACCATGGCTTCATTGGGGCCGCATGTGTAGAACATCTTGGCTGCAAGTTTCTTCTGACAAAAGACATCAAAAAGGATTGAAAAATTAGAAACTATATATGAAACTTGGTTCCTTCTACCAAAAAAAATTATTTAAACTCTACCACAGTGCAGTTTCTGATATATACAGTGACTTCGTGGTGTGTGTTTATATATACATAAATATACACAAACACACATACATACACATATCAATCACAGCATATGCGTTAAAAACACAGCTCAAAAATGCATTTTACTCAAAGACACTGGCCCACCTACTACAGCTGATGCACGTCAACAGCAACCCCAAGTTTAGCTTTAAAATCACAGGTACTGCTTAAATGTGTACAGATATGTGACGTTTACCTTGGAATACTGACAGATCAGTCTCAGTTATTAGCAAACAAAATACTTTTTTCTTGAATGTTCAACCCTGACATGAAAGCATAACCAGCATATGCATAGGACTAGTGCACATTTCAAAATACATACCAGACCCATATGTAATTCACAAATCCTGCAGAACTGTTGGCCAACAGCAGTTCTACCAATATGTACCTGATGCACCAGCCACTTATGCAAATAAGGTCAAGTGATAGCCAGCAATTCAAAAACCTTAAAACCTCAGAGTACCTAGTACCTTGTAAAACACACAAATATGGGCACCAACTACTAACAGTGCTATCATTTCTCAAATTTCTCTCTACCCATCCCAAGCTCACTACAGCTCCTGTTTTTATCTACCCATCTCATGCTTCCTACAGTTTCATCATATTCCCTCCTTGTACTTCACCTCAATATCGCCTTAACTATCACTGTTTAGAACAAGTAACACTAGCACATCAACAATCGGCTATATTCTTGTTCATATACCATACTTGTATTTCATAAATATTTACTGCCAAAACCATGATATTGATCTACTGATCAGTCATTCTCTATGGTGGCACAAGCAAGTTCATGCTACTGCATTTGCTAGCTTTTTTTCCCCATTTTATACTACTCTCTCAATTTTTATTGTTTATGTATAAATTATTTACTATTTATATTTACCAAAATTATGTTTTCTTGACTGTTATTGATTTCTTGTATTGTTTGTAATGTGTTTTTGTAAAGGAGCTTTCCTCCCCGACCTTCCCCTGAAAAAGGGCCACTGGCCCAGTTGGACACCCCCAGTAAACAAATGTAATAAATAAATAATTGGTCTGTGGTGAATGCCCACTACTGTCTCATTGAGAATTAAGTCAAAAACAGTACATTTCACCATTATGGGTGGATACAGAAAATGTGGAGAGCCCAAAAAAGGTTTAGTCACTTGTGACCATGAATAAAGTTAAACCTCCCAACATAGACTAGAAAAGTACAGCTGTGTACACTTGCCATAAATGTAGATGTTAGAGTGTATTCACTGTTGCAGTCATTACATTAGGGTAATCTGCTGGCAGGTTGGCCTCAGTCGGCCTGATTAAAGTCTTGGGTCCTGCGTCGGTTGCTGTCCCTTCTTCCATGAAGTCAGGTTCTCAGGGGTATAAAACATGCAGCAGACGCCATTACATCAGTTTTTCTTACCCCAGATGTCAGGTGCCCCCCAAATGGGGAGCAAAATATATATATATATGTGTGTATATATATATATATATATATATATATATATATATATATATATATATATATATATATATATATATATTAAAACAAAAAATATACCTCCAAACAAAAGCAAATACACCAAAAAGGCTTTTAAGCACAGTAAAAGAAAGGAGAGGTATAGTAAGAGGAAAAACAGGGGGCGGGAGGGTGGGTAACCAGGACTGCAACAGTGAATACACTCGAACATCTACATTTATGGCAAGTGTACACAACTGTACTATGTTCTTCGTGTTTCACTGTTGCAGTCATTACATTTGGGTAGAATCCCAAAGCTATGCTTGGAAGGATGGATTTATACAGCTTTAGGAGCAGCTATAAGGCCCTGCAGGACAGCAGTGGCAAAGCCAGTTCTGGATTTAGAGAAGAGAGGTAAATGGTAATGTTTGGTGAACGTATGAACTGAGCTCCAGGTAGCAGCTTCTAGAATGTCTCTGGTAGGAACCCCTCAGAGAAAAGCTGCAGAAGCAGATGCAGCCCTGGTGGAATGGGATCTGATCCTCTTGGTGACAGGTTTGCCATGGTGCATATAGCAGAAACGAATACAATGGCTTATCCATTTGGAAATGGTCTGCTTTGAAATAGCCTTTTCCTCTGCCCCGCAGCAAATGCCACCAATAGTTGTTCAGATTTTCTTAGAGATTTTGTCCTGCTTAAGTAGAATCTAAGTTGTCTGTGTACATCCAATGAATGCAGAATCCACTCAACCTTGTTCTGTGGATTGGGAAAGAAAGTTGGCAGATGAATGGTCTGATTAACAGCCACACTGGATACCACCCTAGGCATGAAAGATGGATTGGTCCTGAGAGCCACCCTGTCCGGATGAAAGATAATGAAAGGCTCCACTGCCATAAGAGCCTGTAATTCTGAAATCCTTCTAGCCGAAGTGACTGCTAAAAGGAAAGCTGTTTTCTAGGAGAGAAATTTTAGGTCTGCTGTAGCAGCTGGCTCAAAAGGAGGGAGAGTGAGCTTTTCCAAAATGAAATTGAGGTCCCATGCAGGAGTTGGCGCTCTCCTGCGAGGTCTTACATTTTTGGCCCCTCTGAGATACTGCTTTAGCAGAGGATGAGAGAAGAGGCGAGTTTCTGTGTTGTAATGAGCTGAAATGACTGAGGCATGGATTTTTATGGAAGAGAAAGATAGGCCCTTGTGAAGCATCGAAGTTAAATATTGCAGAATCTGAGGAATATTGGGCATTGCTGTACTTATTCCTTGTGATTGGTTCTAGGCACAAAATCTTTTCCATTTGTCAGCATAAGATTTTCTAGGCCTTATAGCCTCCAAAATGACATTCATCACAGGTTTGCTGAGGGATGACGAAGGGTGAAATTAGTTGATTAGCCATGCTGCAAGATTCAAAGTTTGGAGCAGAGTGTGCAGAATTTGGTAGTTCTGTTGAGACAGTAGGTAAGGTATCGGAGGCAGGTGCCACGGAGGAAGGAGTGACACATTGCGCAGGAGTGGGTACCAGTGTTGGCGAGGCCAGTCTGGAGCAATCAGAATAATTTTTGGTTTGTCCTGTCTGACTTTCAGTAGAACTTTGGAGAGCAGAGGCAGAGGGGGAAAAGCATAGACTGATAGGTTTTTCCAGCTGAATGATAGAGTATCCACTTTCCAAGCTTTTTGAGCAGCTCTCGAAGGGACTGGAAAGGACCAGTAGGCCAGTGCCTACGAAATCTTGGAGGTTGCACTTGTAAGAAATCTTTCACAGTTTGCTCAGATTTAGCTTTATCTTCCATCTTTTTTAACACTTCTTCAGCCTTATTACCAAAGAGACAGTCCTGTTGTAAAAGGAGCATCCAACAATTTTGCTTTAACATGGTCAGGCAGAGTTTGCTCTTTGAGCCAAGCATGCCTTCTTAGCACAGATCCAGTTACAGCAGCCCTGCAAGAGGCCTCCAAGGAATCAAAACCACATTGCAAAGTATGTTTTCCAACTTGTTCAGCTAAATGTAATAAATCCTGCAAATCTTTATTTTCCACACAGTCAAAGATTAACATCATTTTCTGTTTAAGTAGTCCCATGATATGCTGCGGGCCTGTGGAAAATATGGCCCAGACCGCAGAATCCTTTATAAACGCATTCTATGAACACCCTCAAAAATGCATGGATCATGCAATCCCAAATAAAACCAAGACCCAATCCTCCAAAGGCAGACGTCCTGTCTGGTGGACCCCAGACATAAACAAACTATGCAATAGAAGGAGGAAGCTACTACATGATAGAGCAAAATCCCAAAAAGGGAAGGCATCTCTGATCAGTATTAGCAAAAAACTACGGGCACTCATAAAATCGTCGAAGGCCAGCTTCGAGAGAAAAATTGCACAGGACACTAAGGATAATCACAAGGCTTTCTTTAGTTATGTTAGGAACCTGGGTGGGAATTCCCAGACATGCACAGAATTAGTCCAAAATGACAAAAAATACACTGAACCCACAGACATTGCCAACATCCTAGCTGACAGGTTCAGCGCAACCCCCCCCTCCCCACCAAAAGGGCAAATATTTATCCCAGCAGAGTGCTTCCCCCCCTGACATCTCAGATGCTCAGGTAAGAGCTGCCCTCTCCAAAGCAAAAAACACAGCATCAATGGGACCAGACAGTGTCCCGGGCTGTGTCCTACATGAACTCCAAGAACAGCTAAACCCAAACATAAAACTACTGTTCAATCTTAGCCTTACTACAGGATATATACCCAAAGAGTGGCGTACAGCAACAGTGGTCCCTCTCCACAAAGTGGTGCCTCAAAGGATCCTGGAAACTATCGCCCCATAAGCCTGACTAGCTTAGTCAGCAAAGCTATGGAAAGGATCATCATGGACCTCATAAATAAAGATATTGGGGACCTACAGACACTGGATCCTACCCAGTTCGGCTTTGTTAAGGGCAGGTCCTGCCTCTTAAACCTGGTTGATTTCTTTGAAACAGTCACCAAGGCCATTGACGAGGGGAAGGTGGTCCACACAGCCTACCTGGACCTCGCAAAAGCCTTCGATACAATACCCCACTCGGGCATTATAGATAAGCTCACCAGCTTAAATATAAACCCCTATGTCACTAGATGGGTTGCAAACTGGCTCAAGGACAGAACCCACATGGTTAGAATTGCTGGAGCCATGTCAGACTCCAAACCAGTTACAAGTGGCGTCCCACAAGGCTCAGTCCTGGGACCTCTCTTGTTCGGTATATATTTCTCGGAGGTACAGGCCAACACGGAAGGACTGTGGCCGACTAAGTTCGCAGATGACTGCAAACTGGGCGCCATAATTGACTCTCCAACCGACACAAGCATCCTCCAAAAGGGCCTCAAAGAAACAGACAACTGGTGCCAGAGCCATGGCCTCAAGCTAAACGCCAAAAAGTGTATAGTCATCCCCTTTGGCAAAAACAAAGTGCCCACAAATTACCACATAGGTGGTAATCCATTAAGTACAGAAGAAGTAATTAGGGACCTGGGGACCCAAGTTGATAGCAATCTCTCATTTGCCAACCACGTGGCCAAAGTGGTTAGAAAAACATTTTATATAGCCCACCTAATCATGAAGGGATTCACATCTAGATCAGGGGAGGTCATCGTGCCTCTTTACTCATCCCTCATCAGGCCCATAATTGAGTACAATGCCCCTTTTGGGATGTACCTTACCAGACACCTGCAGAAACTGGAAAGACCCCAAAAGTACCTCACCAAGAGGATCATAGGGCTCAAACAGATGCCATATGCTGCCTGGTTAAAGAAACTCCAGCTCTACTCAGTGGCATACCACCTGCTCAGAGGTGATCTGTGCTTGACGTATAAAGCCATGTCCAACCCGGAATTAATGGACATGCTGCACCTCAGAAAATCCAAATCCCACCGATCTACGCGCTCGAGAGACTTGAACCTGAGCACTGAAATAAATAGGACATGCTGGAGGGACAGATTCATAACCCAGAGGCTCCCTTCACTCTGGAATAATATCCCAGTCCAGGTTAGGCAGAGTCCCTCATTGACTCTCTTCAAGAGGAATCTTGATGAGTGGATGGGAGATCGTAGGTTTACCCCGGGTATCAGTTCTGTGTCACTGTTAGACAGAGGCACAGTATACTAACCTCGAAAAAGGGCATAGCAAAATTAATTTAAAATGGGTGGCGAAAGCCAAACACACTCTGGCTAGGCTTATAGCCTAGTATGAACCTATGAACCTATAAGAAGAAAAACCCTAAGTCTCTTTTTAGATTCAGAGAAATCCTGACTTTCCCAGTGGAAATGTTCCCTTAAGGTATGTAAAGTTTCTCCAAAAGAGAAATCCTCAGGGGGAGAAGCAGAAGGAATGGAATCTTCTGCGTCACAGTCCTCATAAGTAGGTATAGATAAATCCTGTTCAGTAAAAGAATCAGAAGAAATAGAATCCTGACAAGAAGATTCATAATCAATGTCTTCCCTAGGCCTCTTAGGAAGAGGAGGGGGTGATCAAGGTAATTAAATCTTCAGCCAATTTGATCATTTGCTTTTTAGGCATAGGGGCCTGCACACGTGGCCCAAGCGTAGTTTTTTTTTTTAGACATAGAAGTAGATTGTGCCCTTAGTTTTGAAGATGGCATCAGTTTAATATACAAATCTTTAGGCCTGAAAACACCCTCAGAAGCCGGTGCCTGCACAGTGGCTCCGGACCCATCTAAGGTAGAGACATCCGCTGGTTCAACACTTAAAGCATCTCAAGGCATACCGGACTTCAAATGGGTCTCAGTAGGGGCCTGCGAATCAAAAGTAGTGGGCATCAGGGGCTGCATAAGCACCTCACTGAGTATCGGTGAACTAGCGACTGGCTTAGAAGCGTCATCAGTTTTGGGCCTCAATGGCCTGTCTCTGTCTTTTTCTTTGCGTTTTTTAGGTATTCCGGTAGTCGGGTTGCTAACCAACATCATTTCTGGATAGTTAAATCGTGAGCCAAAATATTTAGAAGCAAAAATGTACCGACGTTTAATAGTGCGTTGATTAAATCTAGCACAAAACCAACAGCAAGGTACGTTATGATCAGGGCCTAGGCAAGGAATACAGTACAAATGAAAATCCTTATGAGGTATTTGCTTCCCACAAGTAATACAATTATTAACTTTTACTGACATCGGTAAGGAGCAAGAAAAAGTTTCCCCAATGGGGTACTTAGCTTTTAGTTGACTTCGGTTCTGAAACTTGAATACAAAAATTTCAGGAGACGGCCGACCGGCACTTGCAAACTGCTTCTGCTTCGGGCACTGCACGGCAAGAAAGACTGATGTAATGGTGTCGGCTGCATGTTTTATACCCCTAACGACATGGAAGAAGGGACAGCAACCGACGCAGGACCCAAGACTTTGTTAATCAGGCCGACTGAGGGCAACCTGCCAGCAGATTACCTTAATGTAATGACTGCAACAGTGAAACATGAAGAACATCAGCCTTTTTCAATACAGCCCCAGAATATCTTGAGCCATTGGGTTCTTGAAGATTTTTTAAATTTATTAAATGATATGTAGCAAGTGATTCAGCAATTCATTATCCCCTCACTGAGCAACAATTGAAGAGCTTGCTTGCATAGTGGTGTGTCACAGCACTGAAAACACATTACTTTCAAGCCTGATGATGGCAAAGCTAAAAACATTTTTTTTTCTCAAATGTATTATGCAGCTTCATTACAAAAGGCATAAGCACAAAATACAGCAATAAGGCCAGTTCCACCAAGGCTGTTCCAGAGTTAGGGTTTAGTAAAGTTAATTAATCCTTCATGAGTTGGTGCGGACATAAATTCATGATGACTGAAGATATTTTGCAAGCTTACACTGATGCACAGTTTGTTACTGCTATTCACGATTTACTTATTAATTTAACTATTTAAAACAAATGGGTGTCCTGGGGTCCAAGGACCATATTCTTTAGTCATGAGCAAAAGCAACTGCATTAGGAAAACCATACACAGAAAAAAGAAGTTATGTACTTACCATAATGTTCCATCTGTGTTGTCCATCTTCATTTATCCTTGACATACAGGTTTGGTTCTGAAATTGGAACCGACTTGGCTGTTACGACAGCTAGTGCCAGCCAAAACCTCTCGAGCTTCACCTCTACCCACAATACCTCTCTCCCAATTACCTCGGATCGAGTTTGCAGAGAAAGTACAATTAATGGATAAGGAAGCCTGAAGGGAAACCATATCCGCCATGCTTTAAAGGTCATAGGAGGTTACTACACTATTGGCCCTGAGTCTAGCCAAGAGTTTAGCTCATGTTTAGACAAATCAGTACCCGATGCTCCTCTCCAGCAGGTACATGGGTGGAATCCCAGAGGTATATTTTCTGTTTCCCATCCAGTTATCCAGGTTGTGCTTAAAAAGGGGTAAAGAGGTACTCTGCTTGATGTGGAGAGGGAGTCTATTCCATAGATGGGGGAATCTCTGGGACACAAATCTGTCCTGCCAACAAGTCTTGTTGATGTCACAGACCAGATTGAGGCCATGCATGCAGGTTACTCGAGTGGAGCTCGACTTGCAGATATGCAGCAGTCCCATCAAAGTGGGGTCCGTGATTGCCTTTTATGCCAGACAGAGGTCACCTCTGAGGAGTCTGTATGAAACTGAGTAGACGGATAGGGCTTTTAGCCCATCTGTGTATGGTAGATGTTTGAGGCCCTGGATTCTCCTGGTGAGGAACCTCGGTGGCCTCTCCAGCTGCTGCATATGCTTTGTGAGGTACATGCCGAAAGGGGCATTGTACTCAATAATGGGCCTTATAAGGGAAGAATACAAGGATGTTACGACCTCCTTGTCCCTGGATGAGATGAGATATCCTTACTTATGAGGTAGGCCATGTAGAAGGCTTTCCGTACAACGGAAGTAACATGGTGGTCAAACAGTCAGGTTGCTATCAACATGGGTGCCCAAATCCCTCATGACTGACTGAGTGCTTAGGACGTTATTAATATGATAATTTGTGGGGATGTCACTCTCCCCAAAGGGGATGATGATGCATTTTTTGGTATTTAGCTTGAGGCCATGTTTCTGGCACTAGTCATTTGTCTTGAGTGAGACCCTCTTGGAGGATGTCCACATCACTAGGGAAATTGATGACAACACCCAGCTTGCAGTCATCTGCAAACCTGGTCAGCCATAGCCCATTGTTTTTGGCCTGCACCTCAGAAAAGTATATCCCAAATAAGAGGCCCCAAGACCAAACCCTGGGGTACGTTGCTTGTTATGGGTCTACTGCTTGAGGTGGCTTCCCTTATTTGGACTATGTGGGTTCTATCAATGAGTCGCTTTGCTACCAATCTGGTAACATATGGACTGATGCCTAGTTGAGATGTTTATTATACCAGAGTGGGGAATGGCATCAAAGGCTTTGGCCAGGTGAAGGTAGACGGTGTGTACAGTGTCTTCCCCTCATCCATGGCTTTTGTGACTGTCTCAAAGAAATCGACCAAATTTAGCAGAGATGACCTCCCCTTGAAGCCAAACTGTGTGGGATCAAGTGTTTGGAGGTTGCCAATGTCCTTGTTAATGAGGTCCATGAAAAGCCATTCCATGGCCATGCAGATCAGGCTAGTTAGGCTGATGGGTCTATAATTTCCCAGATGGGTGGACGCTCCACCTTTGTGTAAAGGGATGACAGTAGCCGTCCTCCACTTGGGTGGGACGAAGATGTACTCAGGCTTTGGTTGAATAGGGTGCCTAATGGTGCTGCAAGTTCCTGCCGGAGTTCATGTAGGATGTAGCCTGGGATGTTATTGGGTTCCATGGTGGCTGTATTTTTTGCCTTTGAGACAGCAGTGATGACCTGTTCCCTAGATACAAGGGGAAGGGGGCAGGTACTGGGGATGTCCTCTTTTACTGATGGGGAGGACAGAGGGGTAAAGTTTTTGCTGAATTTGTCAGCCAGCAAGTTTGCTGTATCAATGGCATTTGTATATGCAGTGTCCTTGACCACCAGTTCTGAACAGATCTAGGTGCTTCCTTTGAGGTTGCGACATATGTGAAGAAGGCCTTATAACTGTCTCTAGTAGATGTGGCCAATTTGGACTTGGTTCGCTTTGGAGGATTTCACTAGTGCTTTTATTTGCTTGTTCAGGCTAAGGAGACATTGCTTCCAGTTGGGGACCTGCTCTTTCTTGGTCTTGGACAGCAATTTTGTTTCCTCTTGCTATAGAGTTTATTTATTGCAGATGATTACCAGTTTACCTACCCTTGCAGGGGATGATGTAGTCCTGTCTGGTATTAATGATTCCATGCATCTATATAAATGCTCGCATAGTGCTTTGGTGTAATTTTGGATATTGGTGCCAGCTCCTACAGAGGGGGAGGGGGCTTTGAAGATGTTTATACCATCCCTCAGAAGGCTGTAATCAGCTTTGGAGACGTCACAATAACTTGAAGGTATATAATCCTTTCCACCAAAAAAATCTTCAAAAGCCGGGGAATAGAGGGAGGGGAGTCGAGGATAAATGAAGATGGACAACACAGATGGAACATTACTGTAAGTACATAAGTTCTTCATCTGATGTTGTCAATCTTCATTTTATCCTGGACATATGGGACAGAGTCCCCAGCTACTGTACACCTTGGGAGGACTCGCATTAGGATATTCCTGAGCACCACTAAACCAAAGGATGCTCTTCCCCACGAGACCAAGCCCAATTTGTAATGAGTAATAAAGGTATGGGGAGAAGCCCAAGTAGCTGCTGCCCATATATCATCCACTGAAGCTCTGGACTGGAAAACTGCTGAAGTGGCTACAGATCTTGTAGAATGTACCTTCACAAGCCTAGGCAAAACCGAGTGGAGGGACAGAGCTTTTAGACTATCTGTGTAGGGTAGATGTTTGAGGCCCTGGATTCTCCTGATGAGGAACCCCTGTGGTCTCTCCAGCTGCTGTAGGTGCTTTGTGAGGTACATGCCAAAAGGGGCATTGTACACAGTAATGGGTCTTAAAAGGGAAGACTACAGGGATGTTATGATCTTGTCACCTGGATGAGATGCCCTTCCTAATGAAGTGGGCCATGTAGACAGCCTTCCGTACAGTGGAGGCTATATGGTGGTCAAAAGTCAGGTTGCTATCAACCATGGTTGCCCAATTCCCTCACAAATGAGTGCATGCTTAAGACCCTGTTAACAATGTGATAATTTGTGGGGACATCACTCTCCCCAAGGGGGATGATGATACTTTTTTTGCCATTCAGTTTGAGGCCATGTTTCTGGCACCAGTAGTTTGGGTGAGACCCTCTTGGAGGATATCAACATCACTAGGGGAACTGATGACAGCACCCAGCTTGCAGTCATCTGCAAACTTGGTCAGCCATAGCCCATTGGTTTTGGCCTGCACCTCGAGAAAGTCCATCCCAAACAGAGGCCATAAGACTGATCCCTGAGGCATGCCACTCTTTACAGATCTACTACTTCAGGTGGCTTACCCTATTCTGACTAGGTAGGTTCCATCAGTGAGCCAGTTTGCTACCCATGTAGTAACATATGGATTGATGCCTAGTCGAGAGAGTTTATTACACATAAAAGTGAGGAATACTATTAAAAGCTTTGGCAACGTTCAAGGTAGGCATTGTGCACCATCTTCCCTTCGTCCATGGCTTTGGTGACAGTCTCAAAGAAACCAACCAAGTTTAACAGGCATGACCTCTCCTTGACGAAACCAAATTGTGTGGGATCGAGTATTTGGAGGTTGCCTATGTCCTTGTTAATGAGGTCCATGATAATCCATTCCATGGCCTTGCAGATCAGGCTAGTTAAGTTGATGGGTCTATAATTTCCTGGATGGGTGGATGCTCCACCTTTGTACAAAGGGATAACAGTAACAGTGGCTGTCCTCCACTCGGCTGGGACCAAGCCGGTACTCAGTCTTTGGTAGAATAGGGGGCCTAATGGTGCTGCATGTACCTGCCTGAGTTCATGCAGGATTCAGCCTGGGATGCTATCAGGTCCCAGGGAGGCTGTACTTTTTGCCTTTGAGAGGGCAGTAACGACTTGCTCCCTAGAGATAAGGGGAGGAGGGAAGGTGCTGGGGAGGTCTTGATTTACTGATGGGGGGGACAGAGGGGTGAAGTTTTCACTGAACCTGTTTGCCAGCAGGTTGGCTATATCTACGGCGTTTGTGAATGTGGTGTCCTTCACCACCAGTTCTGAGCAGATTTAAGTGCTTCCTTTGAGATTGCGGACATATGTGAAGAAGGCCTTATGATTGTTTTTAGTAGATGTGGCCAGTCTGAACTCTAAAGTTTGCTTTGGAGGATTTCACTAGTGCTCTAATTTGCTTGTTCACGTTATGGAAAGACTGCTTCCAATTAAGCACCTGCTCCTTCTTGGTCCTGGACAGCAATTTTTTCCTGTCATAGAGTTTATTTACTGCAGGTACCACCAGACAGGTTTACCCTTCCTTGAGGAGGAGGATTTTGTCCTGTCGCGTATTCCCAATTCCATGCAGCTATTTGGACATCTGTGCCAGTTCCTATGAAGGGTGAGGGGGCTGTGAAGTGGTTTATACCTTCCCTCAGAATGCTGTAATCAGCTTCGGAGAAGTTTTTTTTTGCTTAACCTAAGCTGTGGCGGGGTCCAGGTAGATGGTGACTTCGAAAGTGACCTCTTTGTGGTCGGATCTTACCAGGGAGGATGACACTGCAGGGATGCTGCAGTGGTTACTCATGTTGGTTAATACCATGTCCAAGATATTATCACCTCTTGTGGGGGAGTTGACCAGCTGGTTGAAGGCATTTGCATTGACGAAATCAAGGAATCTCTGGAAATTTTTTGGCATGAGTAGTTCTTTCAGTCTATGGTTGCATAGTTAAAGTCATCCAGGATCAGGGTAAACTTGAATCTTGATAGATTCAAAGAGGTCCAGATAGGTGGAGTGGGCATTGTGAGTCAAAGTTGGGGGGCCTGTAGCTACCTATGATTTGAATAAGGGTCTTGTCAATGGTTAAATGCACCTGGAGTGTCTCCTGTGCATCATACTGTTTGACTAGCCTGGAGGTGTGTATATGTCTTTAATATATATTGAAACACCACCTCATTTTGCTTTGCTTCTCACTGTTTGGGGTCTGAATGCATAATAGGACGAGTAATCTGGTATGGCTGAGGGTGCTCTCTGCAGCTCTGAACCAGGTTTCTGTGACTGCACAAACGTCAGCATCTTTCAGGGTTAAGAATGCTTGTAATAAGTGCAATTCCATGTTTAGACTCCTAGCATTTAGCAGCATGACCTTTAATTTGTGTTTTAATAAAATTGTCATGTTGGTAGTTTTGACCTCATGGCATTGCCTAAAAAAAAGGCACTAAGGGAGAGGCAAGAGCCTTTGCCAGAAGCCTGAAGGCCAAGGGAGACAGATGCAGGCCATCTCTGGAAAAGCATCGTGGTCTGTCGATCATGTCTTCCCAGGATGTCAGGTACTGGATCGCTTGGAATGACACCAAAAACTAAGCAATTGTTAAAGTCAATCACTTTCAGTTTGTATTGAGGCAACATTCTGGGTGACAGTATAATGCTGTTTTAAGGCTAGGGACATACCTGCCTGGGACACACATTCAGCGAGCTCAATGACTCTCTTCATACAGTTCAGGGAGGTACATCTTAAGTCATTCACGCCAACATGGACTACAACAGAGTCTTAACAGTACCTGTTGTTGACAGACTTGAGTGCATGTGTGATATGATGGATTCTGGCACCCGACAAACAACTAACTGCGACTTTCTCCTTATCCAGCCTTGTGGAGGGGTACATCTGTGTGTCTCACAATGGAGTCTCCTATGACTAATATGTTGGATTTATGGTTAGGACATAGTGACTGTGAGACACAGGTATGTGGACTATGTGTGGTGTGTGGTGTGGTGGGCTGTGGAGTTCACGTGTATTTTTGCCTCAAAGGTTTATTTTGTTTGGGCATGTTTTTGTTGAGGACCTCCACATATGTGGGTGTATGTTGTGTAGGTGTGGTGCTTGTGTTGACAACCTTCTCAGATATACTGGCTTGTGACGGAGAGGGTACAGACTCTAGGTTCTTAATGTAATTTCATCTCTCACAAATTGTGTTCCTAGGTGGTAGTAGTAGTGGGTTGTCCATGTACATGAGGCAGTTACTACACCATTGCAGGATGCTCATATTAACCAGACTGGCAGGAGAAACTGTAAGAAACCGTCCATCCATATTTGTCAGAATCTGAGGGAGAGAGAGGCCAGAGAGAGCTAAGGGGGTAAAGGGTGAAGGTCTAAGATGTGTACTACTAGGTGATCACAGAAGTAGTAAGGGAAATGTGTAGGTGGAATACCTTACAATGGGTTAAAAACAGTGCAAGTGCAGCGTGCAGCATGCAAACAGGCCCAAACCAGCTCAAACTCAAGGTTTAAATACCACAAAAAATAGACGAGTCTAGTAACACAGAAATCTAGCCAATCCTGCTAGCCTCTGCTCTCTTTACCAATCAATTTGTGCCAGACAAGGTCCAGGCATCCCTACTACTCTCACTAGCAGAGAAGACAGGGCCCTACCAACACAAGATGGCTGCCAGAAACAGAAGGCAAAAACAAAGAGCTCTGGATGCAGCAAACCTGTATCCATGCTATGCTACTCACTTTAACGTTTAAGTACACAGCAAAACTCACAGAAAAGCACAGATTAACCACTTACAGTCAAAAACAGAACTCACAGTATGAAAAAATACAGCTAAACCGTAATGAAATGCAATATAATGCAGTTAAACAGTAATGTATTGCAGTTAATCAGTAAATTGCTTTAAAATAGTGCAAATTTGATAAATTAGCTACAAGGCACAAATAAAACAATAGGCAAGTGCAAGTGCAATAAAATAAGTGGAGATGAATGAAAAAGCACTTAGACTGGTCTTAGAGCCTCAGGAAGTTTGTAAAACGTCCCAGAGATAATGCACCTCAGCACAGCCTGGTTCAAAACAAGTATCTACCCCTTGCATGAAAGCCTGCAGTAGCTGATGTCCAATTACTGAGCTGTAACTAGGCTTTTCAGATGCTTGCACTTATCTGTGCAACAAAAATGCATGAAAGGGGAGAGCCATTTGGAGATAGTTTGTTTGCACACACATTCTCCCTATTTCTTTTTCAAAGACAGAGAGATAATTTGCTGGTTAGTCGGGTCTATATTAAATAAGCGAACGGTTAAACAAGCGAATGCTTATTCATTGACCCTAGTTCAGTGAACGCTGAAAATGCCGAACACTTGGAACAGTGATTTTTTTCCCAGGGGAGAAAAAAATAAAATAATCGCTGTTCCACAAAAAAAAAAAAAAAAAAAAAAAAATTAACAGTATTTAATGTAGGGGGCTTTGCCCCCCATACCCCCTCTACTTAAATATACCAACTCCAAGATCGCACCACAGTGGAGGAAATGACAAACTCCCGAAACCGGCCCATTGATTTTTTTCCCCCCGAGAAAAAATTCGCTGTTCCGGGTGTTCGGCATTTTCGCCGTTCGCTGAAATTGGGTCGATGAATCAGCATTCGCTGACTCAATATAGACCCGGTTAGTCTTCCTAAAGACCTTGGTACCAATGCACACCTAGGGTGCACATAATTCCCTCCCCCTTGTTTATGGCATTAGGAAAAAAAGGTAGGAAACTGGATTCTGTGATTCAGAATCAATTCTGACACTTCCTTGCATATAAAGGAAGGATTAGTTCTGAGGCTCACCATGTCCTTACGGATAACCAAGAAGGGTTCAACACAGATAAGGATGTCTGAGATTAAGACCTAAAATACAACATATTTCCATGACAGACATTTCAGAGGCGAGGCAAGCTGCTGGCTCAAAAAGGGCTTGGGTCAGTCTTCCTAGCACACAGTAGAGGTCCTAAGGGGGAGCACACTTCTTGGGTAGCCTGATGTGCATACCTTCCCCCATGAGAAAATGCTTGACTGGAGCTAGGCTAGGCAGAGGAGTATCCAGAGGATGACAGGTGCAGGTGGTCAACAAATGAACTGCGATAGAGCTGTATCCTGATGCCTTTAACATCTCAATGAGGTACTGGAGGGCCAGGGACACCCCTGCTGTGAAGGATTCCTGGACTCTTCCCTGGTACCAAATAGCAAATCTTTTCCATTTTGGATACACATGACCTTCTAGTGGTTACTTTTCACATCCTCAGAGAAGGTGTCTGAATGGCATGCTCTGAGCCACAGTGTTTGCAAGCTGGGATGTAGGAGGGACTGTTTGTTCTATGTCAAAAGGTCCACTATATTGGGCAGTGATTGGTGAAAACCTCTTTCCTCACTTTTTAGATCATGCTGGGAAGCAAGGCACATACATATCTGTTCAGCATATGGAAATGTATCTGTTGCCCAGATTTCCTTGCAAAAGTTTATTTTTTTTTAATCTTTATTGAATTATCACTTACGACACAGACAATTATACAATTATATAAATGAAAACAAACCATATTAACATTTTCCCAGTTACAAACTTTACAAATCATTTATAACCTTCTGTACAATCATCAATCCAGCATTATATAGCTCACTCAATTCCTGCTTTTTCTTCAGCATCATTCCTCCTCCAAAACATTACTCTGCATGTATTGTTCCCACAATTCCATTTTTCCATGTAATTTGCTCCTTCCCTTTTCTAAAGGGCTCACTTCCATTTTTTCTGTCTCTTTTTTATTCACTACTTCAATGCAGTTGATTTAGACTTTGATTTCTATTTTCTAGTAATTGCTTTTTTGGCAGCCACTAGAATGAATTCAGCAAAAGCTTACTATGTGTAAGTAATTCAGATGCAGTATACCAACTCAAAAATCATTTACTTATTTACACCAATTTGCTCACCCAGCATTTCTGACAGAGTAGTCTGCAAGGAATTTTTAAAGCCTACCAATTCATTACACTCTCAAAAAATATGTTGCCAATTATTTCTTTCTTCCACATCACACCTCCAACATTTACAATCTACCAGAAGAAAAATTCTCTGGAGTCTGCCAAGCAAACACTTCCAAGTAAAAACCCTACGTCTTCTAGACTCTGCTGCATATTTGGGAGCCGTACATACATCTTCCAATTGTTTATTTGTAAATTGCTTATAAAGTCTCTCTCCCCAATCTTTTCTAACCTCGACAGATTCCTATACTTAATCATGCAATATATTTTATATGCCCTACTAATTTTTCCTTTTTCGAAACAGCAGCTTCTTTTCAAGACTTAACTAAAAATGTTACCAGTGCTGGGTCTTTCACTTAGGATTTTCCTTTCCCTTTCTCTTTATCTATACTCTGATATCAATCCCTGGTAGGGAAGGCAGGTTCTAGTCTGCAATCCAAATGACTTCTCGGCCTCTTTCTATTCTATTATCTTTTCCTCTCCATTTATTTTCTCCCAGTGCCTTGGCTCCTTTGCCAGTTTTCTCCAGCAAATTCTTGCCCCCACCTTGCCTAGTCTCTGTAGCCCTAACTGCTGTCATTCCTATAGGCAGAATCTTCTTTCTATTCCAGTGTTAGCTTAGTTGTTAGAATACTTTATGAATATCATACTCTGTGTGGCTACTGATATTCTCCATAAGGATCTGCATTCAAAATCCCTCTCTTTCCTTATTTCTTGAATTCCTCCTTGTTTCATCATCCCTTTCCACTTTGAATTACAGCTTTCTGCTTCTGCCTGGGCTATGTAAAGCAGCCTTAACTGTGTAGCTCTAAAATATCCCTTCAAATCAGGTAATCCCAATCTACCTTGCTCTATTGAAAAGGATCAACTTATACCACTTGGGTCTTGTCCTCTTCCCCTCCCAGATAAAATCCTTCAACTCCTATTAATTGCTACCCACAACTTCTCATCTGGTTGATAAAAACATGCCTGATGTGTATAAAACTAAAAGGACTACAAACATGTTCACGGCTTGTATTTTGCAAACCATATCCATAAACAAGAGCTTGCAGATCCTCACTTATTGTATTATCTTTTTAGTCTCTTCCCACATATCCTTAGCTGCCATAACAGAATGTTTTTAACCTATACTCTTAAGTACTTCATTTTATTATGTCCCCATAAAGGGTATTGTTGAACCAGTTTGCATGTGGGTACATAGTTTGCAGCTATAGCTTTTGTTTTATCTTCATTAAATTTTACATCCTGAAATGAGTCAAAACTGTTTCCGAATGTTCCACAACTCTGAGCTGTCCTTTTCTACATATATCCGGTACAAAACAGTATAATCTGCAAATAAAGCCAATGTTTCTTGATAACCACACCAATTACACCCTCAAATTCCTGAGTCACTTTAGAACCTGTGGCAAGAAAAATAACAGAACGCAAATAAAGGTGAAAGAGGATACTCCTGCCTGGTTCCAATGTTCAGAAAGAACATATCAGAGAGGACCCCCCTGCACACACACACACACACACACACACACACACACACACACACACACACACACACACACACACACACACACACACACTAATTTTCACCTCAGATCCCTCATTTACCATCCTAATTAGTCAAAATATTGTGTCAGGTAATGCAAATGCTTCCAGTGCTATACTCATAAAATCCCAGCTTACTCTGTCGAATGCTTTCTCTGCATCAAGATCCACCAACAACAGTGGTATTTTCTTACATTCTACTTTTCTCTGGATCATCACTGTTCTATTCATGTTGTCAAATGTTTGCCTCCCATTCAAAAAACCACACTGATCCATAACTATCAATTTTGGCAACACCTTTTGCATTTTTTAGCTATTATAGACATAAATGCTTTACAATCATGGTTTAGACTCACAATGGGCGTATATAAAGCTGGATCGGATGGGTCTTTATCATGTTTAGGAATTACATCCTTCCAGGATGTTGGTACTTCCTCTTGTTCTAAATGCTGAACAAAACCTTCTAGAACAAAATATCACTCTTTTCTCCTAGCTTCCAAACTTCCACAGGAATATCATCTACTCTTGCAGACTTTCCTGTAGATTGGTTATGCATTACCATTTTTAGAACTCATTCTCCTATCCTGTTAATAATTGAGCCTCATCTACCTCTGACCTTGGCATATTTAATTATTCCATAAATACTTTTATTTGTGCTTTTTCTTATTTCCTTATTTCTCTGCTTTATACAGATTTTTATAAACTTAATGAGATATTTCTAATACTTGTACCAGATCTCTGGTTATTGTCATTTATATGGGCTCCTTAAGCTTGGCAACAACCCTTCTAACTTTTTGTTGCCCAAGTCATTGTGCTAAAAGTTATGCTCTGGACTTACCATCAAAAACAGTCACTTAACAGCAATCTTTCTAAATTCATGCATATCATCCAGGTAGTCCCTTATTTTCTCTTTAGCACTCTACAGCTGCACCTCTTCTTGTTCTGCGAGTCCCCTTATTCTGCATTACTTCAATGTTTGCCAGTCCTACTCTAATTCTTGCTGCTTTTTAACCATGACCCTTTTTCTTTTATTTCTACCCTGTTTTTAAGCTCCACTTTCATTTTATCCCACTCCCTAGCTATACCTTCTGAAGTTATTTCTACCTTTCCTAATAACTTCTGAATAATTTCCACTACCCATTCCTTAAATTCCTCTCTATTTAACAGATAAGCGAGGAAGTGCCAGGGTCTCATTTTTACTTCATTACCATGCATTTTTATCTTGGTTATTATTGACACATGATCTGAAATATAGTTAATGGATATGTATCAAAACTCCTTGCAAGAGTTTCTTGAGCAAAACAGAGTCAGTTGTTTACTTTCTAGTGATGCATATCTACCCGAGGAACACACCATCTGTACACTATTTGAAAGAAACCATCTTGGTGTAGCATCCACTCTTGAGAGACTGAATTTGTCCTGCTCAGTTAGAATGCCACAGTGTTCATCTCTTGAGTGGATGCAGACTGCCTTGAGGAGCACTTTGTACCCCCTGCTCGCTGATGTACCACAGGTCTATATTATATGTTCGAAGTTGCAAAACTCTGAACGTCATATAATCGAACTTATATGACCAAAGTTTTAAAACTTAAAAAAAAAAAAAGAGAGAGAACGTTACCCGGTTTCACTTCACTAAAATGTGGTCATGGAGTTGTTATATTTAAGTAGCGGGGGATGCAGGGGGTATTGCCCCCCCCCCTGCTTACAGCGTTCAGGCAAGTTTCTTTTCCTTTTTTTTTATTATATGTTCGAAGTTTTAAAACTTCGGTCATATATGTTCGATTACATGACGTTCAAAGTTTTGAAACTTCGAGCATATAATATAGACCCTGTACCACATTACAGTGGTACTGTTTGTCACCATGAGTAGGGTTCTTTCCATCCACAATTGACTAAAGGCTCTTAAGCCCTGGATGAAGCTAACATTTCATTCAGGTTGACATTCTTTTCTTCTGTTCTGGGGACCACATTCACTGGACCTAGAGGTTCTGGGAGCAGTCACCCTATGCTATATTCAAGGTATCTGTGGTAATGGATTGGTTAGGAGTCTCTTGAATAAAAGGGACTCCCAAGTTCATACTGGATAAGTTGGCCCAACACTGTAGTTCTGTTGATAAAAAATAAAGGGTGAGAATCTGCTGGACGAGAGGAGGAGGTTGCGGACTCCAGAAGGCTCTCAGGTACTGCTGGATTTTCCTCACGATGCCTGGCATTGGTCACCTTCAGTACATTTCCGGCCTTAAATCCCAGAGCCCTGTGGAATTTCATGGCTGTGGCAGGCTTCTGTTCTGACAAGTGCAGCAAGTACTGTTAGCAGCTTTCTGCCTTGTCCTGAGGGAGGAATGCCTTTCAGACTGAAATGTCCCGCAGGGAGCATAGGAAAAATCACAGTTCTGGAAGGTTTTAAGCAGGAATTTGAAGGTTGAGGATGAACCCTGGGTGCTGCAGAAGGATAAAGACCTTAGCATCGCCTTCTAAGAGGCTGCCTACATTAGGCAATTGTCCAGGTATAGGACTATTAGTCTGAAAAAAAAAAAAAAAAAAAGGGCTATATTCAGCACCAGGAACTTTGAAAAGATTCTGGGGGCTGTGGAGAGATTAAGGAGGTAAACTGATACTATCAATTCCCTGCAAAGAATCTGAGGACACATCTCTGATCTTTGTGAATGGGGATGTGGAGATAGTTGGTGACCTTGGGCCTAAAATATGCCTGAGCTCTTGGATGTAGAAGATGGTGGCCATATCTAGAGTGTGTAAGCATTAAGGTGTTGAGCATCTAGAGCTCTATGACTGGCCTCCAAAGTGCCCTCCCTCCCTTCTGGGGATTAGGAACAGCCTGATTAGACTCCTTTCCCCAATTAGACACTCTACGACTCCTTCTAGGAGGAGGTCTGAGAAGATGGGAGGTGGATGTGTTTATCCTATTCCATGGGGACCTGCAGAAGGCCTGTATGCTTTTGGGGGTGTGGCCCACTGCAGCCTGTACCCCTTTCTGATAATTTTGAGGACTCTGGAATCTAATATAACGTTTTCAAAGTGGGAAGGCATATGGACAGCTTGCATGCAATTTTATTTGAGGAGGTGGGGGAGCTTGCATAGGGATTTGAAAGAGGAGTGGAAGGTGGACGCACCATAGTCATCACTGCTCCCTGTTAACACTAAGTTTGTACGGACCACCAGGTTTCCATTTATCATCTCCCTGACATCTCTTTTTTTACCATGTTGCTGCCTCCCTGACATCTCTTTTTTTACCATGTTGCTGCTCAGACTTATGCTTGCCCTGCCTATGGCAGAAGGGGTCAGGTTTGGAAGAACTCTCGTCTTATCTGGGCATGGGACAGTGAAAAAGCTGTATGATCTGCTTTCATAATCGTGCTTCTTTCTTTTATTTCCCAGAAGACTTCTGAAGAAGTGCTTTTAACGAGCAAGTCCTTGTCTAATGGGGTGTTTATAAATTGTACTGGGACATCTTCTAGCAGGGCTTGTAGTGTCTAGCAGGGCTTGTAGTGTCAGCCAGGCATGTCTTCTGCTGACCAAGCAGTGGACGCAGCTCTAGATACTGCATCATACCCACACTAGACAGTGTGTTTGGCCACCTGACTTGCTGTTTGAGAAGATACACCACAACATCTACCTCATACTTTACTGACTTTCTGCCTTAAGTGATCAAGAAGCATCAATACAGCTCTACCACATGAGTTTTACAATTAAATAAATGTCCCTAAAGGCCAGGGCGGTAGAGGTGTACACCTTTTTTTTTCCACAAATCTGTCCAAAGCTCTGCTTTCCTAACTAAGCAGGAAAGTGGGAACTAGGATCAGTTTTGGTCCACCCAGGATGGTGGGAACAGGCACAGGTGTGACAGCTTCTGGCACAGGAGATCAAATTACCATTTCTTAACATCTGAAGCCTCTCTTCACTTTCTCTGGATGAAACTCTCATTCACTCTAGCAAATATTTCACCAAAAGAGATTTCGTCAGTGGAAATATCCGAAAAAAATGCATCCTCAGCATCTGAGCCATATCCTATTGAAGAAGAAATCTGAAAAGCATAGTCTAGGTCTTCTTCCTCATTAGGAAACAGGTTTGTCTTCATTTTGCATGCAAGGGCAGTAAACTCAACTGGTTCCTACTGTGGTTGCACTGTCTGCAAGGCTTTCAACAGGTCTTGAGCCAGTTTAAACCAATCTTCAAATGCAATCTAGGACGGTAGTATCTGGAAGGGTGGGGAGTTGGATGAGGAGCAGAAACATGTTTAGACTTTTGGGTCTTTCTGAAAGGATGTCTGCCTTACAAGTCTGCTTCACAGCAGGTGAACATACCTGCAGAAACCCTTTACTTTTTCGCTCAGAATAATTTGCAGAACACACTTCTGAAATAAGTACACAAAGTTCTTCCTTTGCTGCCCTCCACTGTGTCAAAAGCAGACACGCAAGACTGATTGGGTCCTGACAATATCCCTGGATGCATTTTAAATAGCATGAAGCGTGAAGTAAAAGACAATACCAAAGGGCTTTGGCTGGCTAAGTCATTGAATCCCCAAAAGATTTGGCCATCTTACAGGGGAGGTTTGCCCCAAATAAATGACTGGTGCCAAAATCATGGACTGAAACTAAATGTCAAAAAATGCATTACTGCATCCTTTGGGAAGTCATACACCTCGGGTACTACCACACTGACAACACACTCCTAAGAACTGACCCAGTTTACCCATGCATGGGTCTTCTCAAATTATGTATGGCATGATCCCAGTTATTCTTATTATGGGGAATATATAATAATCACCCACAGGATGGGTAAGGCCAGTCTAACATCAAATGGGGTAGGTTAATTTGAGCACAAAAAGTGAAATTGGCTAGGCTTAAAATGACACATAAAAGTAGACAGCCTAGTACTTAACTATGAGCCTACATGGTCTGTAAAGCATGCTGGGTTCTGAGCCATGGTGGCGTCCAAGGGGCAATATCAGGGGACTGCAGAGTAGGAAACATCTGATTTGGAGGCTGCAAAACAGCTGCACTGGGACTAGCTACCTTGGACCAAGCCAGGACATGTGGTGTCTGATCCGTTCCTTCCAAAACCCTGCTTGGCATGTTGTAGTAGTTCTTTTAAAAAAGGCTGCAGGAGGTTGAAGGACCCACAAATAACATGGAGGAGCAGGCTACATGGCTGCAGTTAAAGTACAAAGGGCATTCACACCTAGACTAGAGTGATGTGCATTCCTTTACAGTAGCAGTGCTTCTTCCTGCCTCTATGCTTAAGCCCAGCTCCCAGCCACCTATAAGGTATAACTGATGATGCAGAAAGTCACCACTACCATTACATGGGATTGTTAAGACTGGTGAATAATCACTGGTTGCTCATTCCCGTCCCTTTTCATCCAGCTTCTTCAGCTCTGAGCACACTATTTAAACCTGGTTCATGGCAGCAACTGTCAAGGCTTCATCTGTATGCATCACAGAGCTTGTCGATAAATTGAACAATACTCACTGCTGGTCTGGTGGCAAAAAGCCAATGCATCCATTTGTGCCACTGGTTACTAAAGTTCAGAATGAGCTAGGGCTGTTGGTAGGAAGACATGGCTGATGACCACCTCTCCTACACAGAGGGACGAAGCTGTTAAGGAATTCTTGCCTGTACAAACTTTGCCACATTTTGTTGTCCAAAATTGGTTGAAACTTTGCTTTTTGGAGGCAGTGAAAAACTTCATAGGTAAAGTGTAGATAAGGGAGGAATGAATTAACACTGTATGCATGTTAGGCAAACTCATGCACAAGGCATGCTGATATCATTGCATTTTGCATTTGTGTTATTCTTAGGAGGAGAAAGTGCAAGTCTAACCAGAGAATAAAACTTACTGGATTAAGTGTTTTCGTCCATAAACGTAAAGGACTTCATCTGAATTTGAACCATGAAACCAACACTTCTGTTTAAAAGCGAAGCATGTTCATGTGATCAAACAGCATTTCAGCGGATTGTACTGTTCAGTGAACAGTACAGACCTCTCTAAATGTTAGATCACGTTACACTACTATCAGTCTTAGAATTAACTAAATTTCAATAAATATATTTATGTATTGCATAAATAACATTTTGTTTTCATAAAACATAAAAAGTAAAGATAATTATCATAACTCGGTAGCCCTTAAACTTAAGATGCTAGCCATGGAAATGGTGCAATTTAATCCTGGTTCAGCTGAAGCAGTCTAACTACCAAACAATCCCTCTGTAATCCAAATGTGGTTTCCCTTTAGCCGGCCCCTAACCTGAATGTGCAGATTACCTTAAAAAAAGCCCTTCTCATAACACTATCACTATTAAGACAAATCTGTGCCAAATGCTTGGTAGGTTTACGGGTAGAGCATCGAGTAAAGAAATGTATTTACTAACTCAAAATAGGGTGCGTCGCTGTACTGTTGTTGGTATAATTAATGGTCAAATGTTTTTGGTTGATTATTTTGTGTGTCGATTGTGAAAATGTTTGACCAATCATTATATAATTATACATGGTTCTATGCCACTTACTAAAAAAATATTGCAACACAAAATGTCTACAATATAGAACAGAATATTGAAAGCCTGTTTAATGCTGGGGACAAGCCCCCCTGCACCCCACCACACCCCCTACTAATTATATATTCCAAATCTGAGATCAAGCAACCTTAGGGAAAGGGCAAATTTAAATTTTCAATATTTTGTATTTTAGACATTTGCGTTTCAATATTTTTGATCAAACTGCATGGAACCACAAATATACAAACACACACTTTTTCACAGTGGTGAAGTGGTTACTATTACTGCCTCACACTGCTTGCTTCTCCATCTCAGCTCTTAGCAGAGGTAGCTTCTCGGTGGCATCTCCACATCCTCTCTGTGACTAGGCAGGTTTTCTCCACGTGATCTTACTTCCTCCCACCGCTTCAAGTACAGGATGCAGTGAAATTGGTAATCCTCTGAACCTGCACGTCTGTTTGCCATGTGTGGGAGAGGGCGAGTGTATCCTTCAAAGGGTTGACAGCTCCTTCAAAATCAGTTTTGATGCCTTGTGCCTGCCTACTGGTTGTTTGACAAACTTCAGCTGCCCATGACCCTGCACTGAAGCAAAGTTCCAGCTAATGTTGCGGAGCAATGATGAAAACAATGCAGTAATAGGAATATCAAATGAAAGTGTATAATTGGATGCAAATCAGCACCTCTAAAGGCAGTTCATGATTCACAGATGAAGGATGCAGCATGCACTCATTGAATGTATGTCATTAAAAAAGTGCAAAAAGCACACAAACATTTTGGAGTTGCAACAAAGATGCTAGGAGCTACAGTTGTGTTTGTGCAGCAGCACCTATTCTCTGTAGCCACCATTACCTCTCATTCGGTAGCAGGAAGCAGCAGCAGGCAGCAAGAATGAAAACAGTACTAGTGGCATATCACCTACCACCAGCTGAATGACCAATGTCGAGTGGGCACAGATACTACACAGGCACTTGCTGACACTTCCCATTAACACAATTGGGAGAAATGTGTGGATTTCAGATATTGGTGGACATTAAGGTATGCATAGCACTTAGTATACTAGCTACAAAGATCTTCCAGACACAAGTCAAAGGTCACACACGTGATGTCACTAACATCAGCATGCATCAATTCTCCAATACATTTCTTTAAAGTTACTTCCACACTGAATAAGTACATTTATTTCTCTAAGACACAGAGGAAGTCAGCCACCATGTGCTGCTTCTATGACAATACCCACCTATACAAAGTCCCCGGTACTACAGATGCAAAAATGTGGCAATAAAGGCCCAACCTGGAATTTGTAGAGTGCATTATGGGAATAAGCAGGGTTACTATTCTTTCAACTGTCAGGTAGCGAGCAATGCAGAAAGACCGATAAATAATGTGCTTGTACAGCACCCTGTGAGTATCCATGCTTCTTGAATCTGACATGCAGATCATCTACATCACTGTTTCCTGCACAATGGAATTTCACAGGGTCACCTAGTTAGTAAGTGTATACACCGGTAATTAGACACATATATACAGCTAAAAACAGTGTGTACATAAACTCCTCCCCCAGTGTGCTCCTATTGTGTTTCAACTAACAAGGATATCGAATGGACTCTTGTTATGACGGTAGTGTGTTTGAAATGAAGTACATTACCACCCGTGTTCAAACCAGAAACACTGTAAAGCCTAGTTTTGCTGTTTGGATACATGGGGGGGGGGGCACTGTAGTACCCTAACATGCTGAATTCTACATAATTACTACAGGGAGTGTAGGCCAGCCCTCTGCCCTGAGAATGTCCACAGCTGCTAACAGCCAATGTCACTGCCAACAATCAACATCATTCAGTGACAACAAAGAGGCAAAGAGATAGTGAGTGGCAGCTGCACCAAAAAATGGTGATGGGGTCAGTACAAGGGGAACACAGACAAAACAGTGGTATCCAGTCCAGCTCCGCGAGCCCATGATGAGCAAAGGGTGGTAATACTGCTGGGGTAACTGCCACATTGAGGCCCACAAGGATATACAGGTGAAGGGTAGTTATCACAGACAGCATGGGTTATGGTACATCTACAGGGTCACAATGGACATTGGGTTACTGGGCTACGATGTTGGGGTTACACATGTTGGAGGCCCACTACAGGTGTTCCCACTGCAGACAAACACAGGACATCAGTGCAGGATATACAGGATAAGAAAAGAAATTGGATAGCAAACTGACAGTATAGCCATACAACCTGACAGGCTACAAAGTCACCAGATAGAGGCCAAGAGAAATGTTGCACCAGTGCTACATGTTTGACGTGGCACAAATTAGTGACTTAGACAATGCAAAACGCATAAAAGAAACTAGAAACTGGCATTGGGTGGAGGCGACAAACACACTGTCAATGCCAAATCAGATCTTGAATTACAAGAAACACTGACAGCAATACAACCAAACACACCAACAATTCTGTGACAAAAAGAGTCATTGGGAGTCCTTGATTATGAAGCAGAAAACCTAAATAAATATGTCTGGAAAAGCAAAGTAAAAGTACACATTTGAGAACCACACTCAGACAATAAATACTGTAATACGCTGTAACCAAGCTTGTGCATTCCTGTCAAAATTGTAAAGACAAAAGACAAAATCTTGCTGCATTATCTATCCTTTACTCTGGAAGCACTATAAAAATAGCAACGTATCAGCTACCATGCTTGTAAATAACAAATGATTAATATTGCTGCACAGTTTTGATTAAACACGTCAAGAAGGGGATAGTATCAAACAGAAAATTGCATTAGAGCCCAAAAGGTAAAAAAACTTAACGCAAGCCCAGAAATGCAGCTGGGCTTCAATTTTCGAGTACTAGTAACCCAGGTTCATAAACAAATTAAAGTTATAGTAGCTGAAGGATAGGCATGAGAGACCACGGCCTGCTCCTTGTTAGTCGACATTTCTACCTCAATGACTGGATTGGTTAGTACAGACACTGCATGGTACTATACAAAGGAGGCTAGGTGATGAAAGCATGCAAGTATCAAAAAAAAAAAAATTTTTTTTACATCGACAGTTCTCCATTTTTTTTTAAACTATACTCTTGTTACAGTGAGAGGCAGAAAATTCTTACAGAGTATCTGAACATCCAGTACTTACTGAGAGACTGATAGAAAGACCAGACACTGAATCTGCATGCCAATGAAAATTTGTTTTCAGTATTTTCGCATATAAAAAAAAGAAAATATCTGGAGAAGGACAAGTAAAGTCGTAATGCAATGCAGTAAAGTAACTTCAGTACTTGAGCCTCAGGGGTCAGGTGAGGAAATATCCTGTGTCATTGCAAAACAGTTATACAGAGACTAAATGAATGGCACAGCTGGATAAGATGCAGGCTTTAGTACATCATTTGTATTTATATGAATTTGATTACCAGGGGTAATGTCTTGATCCACAAAGGCCCTACCTATTTCTTGTACAAGTTGAGCTTACAAGTTGAGCTCACAAGAATGAGTGCAAAGCAACACGGTAAAATTAAGTACACTCTAATAAAATACCACTCGTGTACAGTGCAGCGACATCTTCATAAATTTGAAAGTAAATGAGCAAACACAAAATGATAAGCAAGATAGCAGATTAGACATATTGTTGAGTATACTGTCATGCAAGAAATAAACTTGAAAAATAAGACAAGCAGGTAGTAACCAAAAATGAAACCAGTACTTGGAGCACTCTACCCACAAGCAGATTACCCTCACATTTCTACTTATACACTGATACTCTACTGCTCGTAGAATGTAGCAAAACATTTGAATGACCCATTTCTGAAATCTCAAGCCAGCTTTTTATAGTTATGCAAATGCATATACAGTAACACCAGTAATCAACCAAATAAATCTGCTGCCATGCTGTTTGCCACATCGCAAAACCTAACTTTCCCAGTTCTTAGGGGTAGTACTGTTGCAGTTATCTTTAATGAAAGTGGGCAAGACTACCTTAGTTTAACACTATAGCTCACCAAACCTTGTCAGTGCACACTGACAGAACCATCTCTGAACATAAGAAATCGATTTAACTTATGTATAGAATGCTGCATGTTCTATTATCAGTCACATGCTATGAGGTAGCAAGCAGTGTAGTACTTCCAAAACTGGAACACGGCCTCCCACTAATAAGACAACAGTCTAGTTAAATATGCATAAAACTTTAGATCACTGAAAACAAGATCCTTAGATCTATCATTCTAGAAGACTCACTTGAGCACCACTGTGACCTTGCTCAATGTCTTTTACTGGCCATCAGTGCTACAAATGAGCTATTTTCCTGTTAAGCAAAATGATATCTAAAATCACTAACACAGGACATTGCCCATCACAGTAACGTTGCTACTTAGACAACAAACAAATCCACCTGCAGGCAGCCAAGAAGAAAGTATCACTACATTAAGAATACGTTTAGAAACCAACTGGTGAAAAACTGGGATCAGCTACAAGGAATCATTTTCCTACGGAGAACAGGAAATAGAAAACAAAGGGGCTTAAAAGCTACACTGAAGGAGCAATTTCTTAAAGAAGCAAAATGAAAATATTTTCAACACAGCAGTTCTATACATACCCTTCTCAAAAAAAAATCAACGAACAAAGCAATCATATACTTCTGAATATGACTTGACTAAAGTGTTATGCTAGCTACCCATAGATACTTTGCTTGCAATGAGAAAT